>NW_016107520.1:3705921-3764669 GCF_001604975.1 Cebus imitator | reverse complement strand
AAAAAAAAAAAAAAAAAAAAAATCATTTCTACCTATAGCACTCTTAAAAAGGTTAAATGGTGAAATCCAAGGTTAGCAAAATCTGGTCCATGGGCCAAAACTGGCCCATCTGTAAACAAAGTTCTACAAGAACAGAGTCACAGCCACTTGTTTACGTACTGTCTCTGGCTGATTCACCCTGTAACAGGCAAGTTGGGTCACTGATAGAGACCACATGACCCATAAAGGCTGAAATATTTACTATCTGGCTTTTTACCAAAAAAAATTCTCCCTCCCACCCCTGATACAATCCACACATATTATTTTGTACAAGTCCTAGTATATAAACACTTAGCTATTGTTTTCTATTTAGAGTTTTTATATTTTGTGACTTGCAAAAATCAACTTGTGAATTGTAAGGCAATGTAAAGCTGAACAACAATGAAAATTAGATTCTGGCATCAGCGTCTCAGAGTATTTGATTTCAAGGAAAAGTTACCCAGACACATAAAATCATTATGAACAGAGCTACTTTGACTGAAGTCATGGTGGGGGGCTGGGAAAAATAGTATATCAAACATACATGATCATGTAGGCGCTCCTTAAAACCTGTAGAAATTAATTGAAAACATAAATCTAAATTCTGAATGCCAAAGGGCTTTTTCTTCATTTTTCATGTGCCTTTTTACTCTTACCTATTTCTCTGGAAAGCCACAAAAGCAAGTAATGGCAATAGCATAAGGTAAGTAATTACTAATATCATACCTTTACACACCCACTATATACCCAGAAAAAAAATTTAAATAATAATAATATCAATCTTTGAATAAAGGAAGTAAACAGATGAATTCTCAAGTCACTCTGCTTTCATGAAGCTTTCCCTTTACCTGATATTTTATACTCCATGCATTTCCAAAAGGAATACTTTGCAGGAAAGAGCTGTAGCTCTTGTTTGACAACTCTTGAGAACGGACTCAGAAGGAAACCTTGACATCTCAGGCAAGATCTTTCTTCTTTACAGTAAGGTGACTGCATTTCTGATCTCAAGCCAAGGACAGTGTTAGCAGGAGACGATGCAGAAGGCTGGGCATACCCAGGGGCAGGAAAACAGCCCCAGGCTAGGAGGGCCTGCAAAATGCAACTGAAAAACTATTCTCCAAAACCAGTTGAGAATGACATCAACCCCATCTTGGGAGAACATATCGTTACACTTGGTGGGCTGTGGGGAACAGATGAGGCAGTGTGACAAAGTCAAGTCACCCACAAGAAGATGGTGTTTGTGTGGTGTTTGAAACACTTACTTCAGCTAGATAAGCCTAAATTGGCTTCCTTTATAGCAAACCTACCCGCCACTTTTTATATTCATGCCAATATCAGATTCCTTGTGGTGCATACTATGACATATTTACTCCCAAGCCAAATCAAGTTTTAAAATGAAGATAAGATCTTTGCAGACTAGGAATTATTTAATAGACACACTAATGAACAAATAAATGTGAAACCATCTCCAAGAAAACAAGAATGGTGAAAAAAAAAAAAACTCTCTGATCCCTAGGTCAGTGTGATCTGTCAATTTCCAAGATAGCTCCCAAGATTCCAGGCTCCTGGAGTAGACACATCTCCAAATCATGCAAAGGAGCACTAATCTAGGTGCTGTGTGAAGGGACAGTGCTGATTTAAGTAAGGTTCCAAAACAGTTGACCTTAAAATATGGAGATGATCAGGGTGACAATGACCTAATCACATGAGCTCTTTGAAAACAGAATTTTCTCTGGCTGGTCACAGTAGTATATCTTGGAAATGCTTAATTTTATATAATCATATTTCTCAATGTTTTGCTATATAATCTGTTTTATTTGGATCTTTATTAAGAAATATGTTCCTACCACTAAGTCACTAAAATATGATCCTACATTTTCTTTTGTTGGCTTCATACTTTGATCTTTCACGTTTCAGTCCTTAATCCACCTAGGGTCCATATTTGTATGAGACCCTCTAGTTTTATTTTTCTTCAGATTATAAGCCAGTTTTCTTAACACCATCTGCTCAACCCTGGGCAGAGGTAAGATGAGAAATATGGATGTGGCTTGGGCTGGGAGGCCAACATGATCCCAGCATCCTCTGGCAGAGGGTGTGATGCAGTGACTCAAGATCTTGTTGGTGGAGAAGAGATAAAGAGAGGGATCTGTTCCAGTAGATTCTGCCCTGAACATCCTCTTTGGCCCCTGTGTTGCAGTTACTAATCCTTGATTTATCTTCTCCTATTGAAAACTGGAATCCCTTTCCACTTGGGATGGGGGATGGGAGGGAAAGGGTCATGTTATCATTTGCCTTGTCCGGTCAGGTGACATTAGCAACTGGCATACACCGCATTGCTCTGAATGAGTTCCAGTCTAGCACATGCCCATCTTAAAACCTCTTTCATCACACAATTGGTACAGTTCAATGAGATAAACAGATGGCACCTTTCGTCAGGCTACTACATGCTAGTAATGAGAAAAAAACCCATTCAGAGGCTCGTACTCATGAGCCGTGATCCTCCCCAAGTTGGCATCCCTGAATGTAACATGAGCGAAGACACTCAGGCAGAGATGGGGCATCCTGACTTGCCTTATTAGCAAAGCTTCATCCAGATATGACCTTGCATTGCATATTTTATTATTATTATTTTTTGCCTGTTTGCTTTGGTTTCATTCTTAATAGTACTTTGAGTTGTAGTTTTATTATTGCATACTTTAAATTCACTACTCTTCTTTCCACCTTTCTTCTCTTCCCACCACCCAGGACCCTCTCACCCCATCTCTCCAAAGCAGCACATGGCTAGCTTCCTACTATGACTTCAACTTCAAATTCAGCCTGGAAGTTAAGAAATGATTTCCCAGGAACTGCATAGAAGGAGGATCTGACCATTGGCCTTTGTGCTGCCCCCTGCCTTCTTCAACTCCCTTGGGTCTTAATAATTAACTTCTCTGGAGGCGTGTTGTTCCATGGGCCTGTCTGTTCCCTTGAACTCATTCACTGGAAACAATTCTCCTACACAGCTAAGAGCAGATTTCTCTGAACTAAGCAGCTGTGGTTGGAAAGTACAGATTCTCCTTTAAAAATGGCCCTTTCCAGTCCCACTGTAATGTTGACCAGCTTTCCTCAATTCCCAAAGAATTCACGCTCTTCATATTGAGAAATCCATCTGGCCCCAGTCCTTTTCCATCAGAAGCAATCAGCCTCAGTGACATTCAGAGAGCCCTTTCCATAACTTTCCTGATCTAGCCCATACCTACCTCTAACTCAATAAAATGTTAGAACCCTGAGCCCTAACATATGAAGAAAGGGAAGCCAAAGCCCAGACTGGAAAACAGGTCAGTGGAACCAGATATAAATCGAGTCAGGATCTGAAATTTGGAATAAGGCAGACATTTCTAGCTACGCTATGGACATGAGGCTCTGACGGATTAAAGAAGAAATGATGGGACAACTTTGGAGAAATGAAAGATCCATGAAATAGGAAGACGTCAGTGAAATGGTTCAAAGGGCTCTGGAGAGCCATTGTACAGCCCAGACTCCCTCACAAGATAGAGGGAAGAGGTGATGTGAGGAAATAAATGGCAAAAAGGAGCTAAGGCAACTGGAATACAAACTTGATCAATATCACAATTTTATGTAAGACCAGCTCAATTACATAGAAGTATATTCACAAGAGAAGATAGTCAGAAAATTGTCAGCTTGCCACGAAAGAAGCTAATTGATACAAAACACAGAAATGTCTGGGGACAGGAGGTCCTAACAACTTTAAAGCCACTTGCTAAAGAACTCTGCCTTAGCCAGGCATAGTGGCTAATGCCTGTAATCCCAGCATTTTGGGAGTCCAAGGCTGGAGGATTGCTTGAGCTCAGGAGTTTGAGAGCAGCCTGAACAACTTATTGAGACACTGTCTCTAATAAGAATTGAAAACAAAATTAGCCAGGAGTGGTGGTGCACACCTGTAGTCTCAGCTACTCAGAAGGCTGAGATGCGAGCACTGTTTGAGCCCAGGAGGTCAAGGCTGCAGTGAGCCGTGATCACACCACCACACTCCAGCCTAGGTAACAGAGCAAGACCATACATATATATATATATATATATATACACACACACACACATATATAGAAAAATATACTGTACCTTCTCTTCTGAAGAATGCATATATATAGATATATATATATATATATATGGAGCTTCCATTTATATTGGTATATATATGATATAGATAGGGCCTTGCTGTATATATACATAAATTAAATGTATATTTTTTTAATTTTTAAAAGGATTCTTTTTTAAGTTTCTGCAAAAGAAGCCCATACTAAAACAGTTGCATGATTTAATGCTTTGGGTTCCTGATTTAATTCCATTTTCAAAATCGTCTGCTCCATGGCTATGCTACAAACAGACTCCTAGTTTATGGAGTACACACAAGGAAACACACACACATAGCTCCATATGATACACCAGAAGAATGGTGAAAACAATTGCAATAATAATAGGCGAAAACAATAGAGTATTTACTACATAGGGCATATTTACTATGACATTCTTTTAAGCATGCTACATATATTAACTCATTGAAGCCACACCCTATGAACTGCTAATATCTATATTCCTTATTAAAGATGAGGTCAATGAGGCATATAGAGACTGAATATCTTGTTCAAGATTATACAATGAAAAGAGGATAGAACTAGAATTCCAATCCATGCACTCTGCTTCCAGAATCCATCACTAAAACCATTCTGTTATACTGCCTCTTAAAGGATGGTGAGTTACCTGCCTAGCAAAAATAAACAGTGATCTTAGGTGTAGCTATCCTGTTAAAGTTTTTACATAAATTAGCCCAAATAGTCTAGCTGCTAAAGGCAAATATTTTGCTTGACTTGTCGCACGTTGATTACTAATAGAAGGTGGTTTCAGTTGAAGAGTCCTGCTTCTATCTTCCCGTTGGTCCTCCTTCTAGATGATCCATCACTCTCCAAACCACATGATTGTAACAAGCTTAATCCACATTTACTGTGCTGCTTAATTACGATAGAATAGCTGAAATTAAGCTGACTCCTTAATTACCTTTTTTTTTTTATTCTGGCTGCTTTTTATGGTTATTATCCCTCCTGTCTTCAAAGGGAACAAAATGTATTTCCATGGTAGATGACCAGCTCCCCAGGATGAAAATTCCAGGTGGCAGAGACAGTCAGGAAAGCCTTGCTCTATGGCCAAGACCACTGCAGAAGCTAGAAGTGGGCAGGTCCTCTGAAGGACCCTTGACACCCAGAAAGCATCCTACCAGGAATGACAAACCAAACAGCTACTATTAGGAGATAGGATTCACAGGGTCTTTGCAAGGTAGCTGTACCAAGCACAGTCCCATCTCTTCTGAAGAATGCAGTGATCATCAAGACTGTCATTCATGAACTATTGCTGAAGCTACCTGATAGAGTCACATGGAATAGGTGGGAACAGTATCTGCAGTTTGATGTCCAAAGGAAAAATCTGAGATTGTGTGGGAGGATATATAGGCTGGTGATTGGAATAATTAGATAGGAAGGGGGTCTTTTATTAATTTCCAACTTGTGCCCCTGATTCCTTGTATGAGATTCATCCAAGTCTACAAGCTTACTATGCTTCTGTTTCCTCATCTGCACTATATGAACAGGCTCTACCTATTTGCTTTGCATGGAGAACAACCCAATATATAAATGAACATTTTGAAAGGGAAAAAAAAACACCCTTTGGATATGGACACAGTACATTTATTCGAAGTCACTACATGAAAAGTGAAAATAATCATTGAAGTTTGAATATTCTCAAGCACAAAATAGAATTCCCTCTTCTTGTTCTCAGATTTAAATTGAGTTCCATTCAATAAATGTGCAAGCAAACATGTTAGGCATTAAAGACTCAGTCACACACATCATGTGTACAATTCCTACCATCTGGCGAGGTGCATGCTCAGAGAGAAAATTTCCACTCGGCACTGGTGGGGTGGTGTTTTCCCTTGGTATGGTTTGGTTTGGGGACAAGAGTGCAACACAGGTTTATTTGAAAGGATAGTTACAAAGAGCTGGACTTCCCCTTCTTTAACTATAACCCATACTTTGCTTCCATTTATATCAGTATAAATATAAGATCCAGTCCCTCTGACTCTCACATATGCACTAGAGACAGCCGTGGGAGGCAGAAACCAGACTGGAACAATTGGCCTGAAATCAAAACGTGAAGAGGAAAAAAAACAACTTGCTTATATCTCTATCTTTTAAATTTAACTTTTTAATTCAGTCAATATCATCTCTCTTATTCAGATAGATTCCAGGGACGGTCTTGCTTCTCTCTAGTCATCGACCTTCCAGGAGTACAACAGCTATAAATAAGTCGCCATGAAATAAAAGCAAAACATGTGAGTCACTGCTGCCATTGTTTCCTAAGAGTACACGGGAATTAGTGTGAGATGATGAAGATGAATAACTATGGTGATGATGTGAAGGGGGAGGGAAGAAATAAAATTTCTGTTCAAAGAAACCTTGTTCCAGTAAGTTCCAAGTACACCTCCAACTGTGTAACAGCATTTGCTTTTCAGTTTATATGTACCCATGGGCTTCATTGGACTTAAGCTCAAAGGACCAAACTCTGAAAAGCATTTTTGTGTCTGTGACTGAGAAGCCACACAGCAGGGACACACAAGGTCATAGTCATTGCAACATGAATTCTCATTGCTGCCTCTTCAGGGGAGCTCAGGAACTTTGTCATTTATCTCATCTCTCTTTTCTTTTCAGAGACAAAGAGTGATTCATTTTCATCTTTCAAGCATCAGCCCTAAGCCTTTATGTCTTTTTAAAAAACTCCCTAGAACACTTTAGCTAAACTATGTCAAACTGTATAATTCAGATATAAAAGGTTCATTTGACTGTATCTGTTAGGAAATTAAGCGCCTCACAATGGAGAGTAGATTCAACCAAGGGAGAAAAAAAGTTTTCTCTACAATGCTCTCCACCTTCAAACTCTCTCTCAAAAACCATCCAAGTCTGTATGAATGGTTAAAGAGATGGTGCCGCAGCCATTCAATGAAATCCTCTGTAGCTAGAAACATAAATTCACAAAAAAATTAATGATTTGGGAAATGATTACAATAAAATATTAAATAAAAAACAGGATTCAAAGCTGAATATATAAAATGATGTAAATTATTAACTGTATATGCATGGGGGAAAAAATGGGGCTACATTTTTTGCCAGCACTGTCATAGCAAGGTACCACAGAATCGCTTAATCAACAAAAATTTATTTTCTTACAGTTTGGAGGCTGGAAGTCCAAGATCAAACTGTAGGCAAGGTTGGTTCCCTCGGAGGGCTGTGAGGGTAGAATCTGTTCCAGCCCAACTTGGTGGCTTTATATGGCTGTCTTGTCCCTCTCTCTCAAATTACTGTCTCTCTCTTTGCTTCTACATCCAAATTTTCTCTTGTTATAAGGACAACAGTCATATTGGATTAAGGTCTGATATTAAGTTACTTACCCCTTTAAAGAACCTATCTTCATATATGGTTATATATTCTGAGGTGCTAGAGGTTAGGACTTCAACATGAATTTTTTGTGGGGGCCACAATACAGTCCATACAAGAGCTCAACATACAAGAGTGTTTTAGTGGTAGGATGAGGAACAATTTTCATTTTTCTTTTCAATAGTTTTATGAGTGTTTCAAATATTCTACAATAAGATGCATTATTTTCATATTTAGAGAAAACAATGAATTATCTTTGAAACATGTTTTCAGCATTCTTGAGAGTTTCCATCAAAGCCACATTCTTAGCAATGAGTTAACTGCCAGGCATGTGTTAGGGAAGGACCCACTCCTCACTCTGGAACCCATGACCCTCTGTGAACTCTTGGCTTGCATTCCAGAAGGCCAGGGGCCCTGCCCTTTTCTATGAATTCCCACTGGAGGAATCAGAAGGGCAAAGCCATCCTCCAAAGTCAGGTCAACCCCTCTTAACCACCACCCATACACATACCTTTCACCCAAGTTCCCTGGGCAGATATGAATTCAGGACAGATGTCACCAGTTTCCTGGAGAATTAGGACACTGTGTTCTAATTATGTCTACATAAATGCTGCTGTTGGCCAAAAACTATTCTTTCAAATGCCTGCTTAAAATATATATTTAGGTCACAAGTCAAAGGTCTGAGGCCTTGCTGATTGTGCTTTTTGGACTGATTTTGATCCACCTAATGTCCTTGGGAATGGTGGAATCCCAGTGGCTCTTGAAGGGAGAAGGAGCAGGAAAGCAGCAGGAAACCCACCTGACCCTGCAGCAACACCTGCCATGTAACAGCAATAGAATATAAACATCAGTACTTTCCATACCCAGGAATGTGGCTAACCACTTTTCAAATACTATCTCTTTAATCCTCACGACAACCCATGAAGGTGAATCTATTTTTTAGAAATGAGGAAATAGAGAAGATGCACAGCTAACAAGTGGCCCAGCCAGGATGGGTGACCAGGGCCCCTGTTCATAAGCTCCCAGGACTGTAAGTCCACAAAGGCAGAAGGGCCATGTCTGTTCTACCATATCCCCAGTGAGGTCCACACTAAGTACTTGTTGAGTAATGAGAGAACAAGATCAAATTAGCTTTTTGCTGAGAGCCCATAGCACGAGGTAGACTTGTCAAGCATTATCCCTAATCGTTGCACTAACTTTGTAAAATTAATAGTATTGTCTTATTCCATACAGGCTGTTATAGGAAAATGCTATCAACTTGGTAGCTTATAAACAACAGAAATTTATTTCTCACAGTTCTGGAGACTGGGAAGTCCAAGATCAAAGTGCTGGTAGTATTCAGTATCTGGCAAGGGCCTGTCTCCTGGTTCACAAATGGTGCATTCTTGCTGTGTCCTCACATGGTGGAAGAACAAACCAGCTCGCTGGGGCCTCTTTTATAAAGGCACTAATCCCATTCAGGAGAGTTCCCCTTCATGCCCTAATCACCTCCCAATCGCCCTGCCTCCTAAGATTATCACCTTGGTGCTAAGGATTTTAACATATCAATTTTGGAGAGACACAAGCATACAGACCAGAGCAATTATTGTCCCCATTTTAGAGTTGAGATAACTGAGGTTTAAAGAAATGAAATATATGTAAGATTCTCAGGACTGGAAAATATAGAGCAGTATAAGATTTTCTGCCCTCAAAGAATTCATGATCAAATTGAGGATAATACTCATCTGTCTCTCTCTCTCTTTGTCTGTCTACCTGGGCAGTTTATGCTAAGACCCAAATAAGGAAAATAGGCAATGTGCTCCAGAAGCTCAGCACACATGTGGATGTCACTGTGTTTGTTTTTGTTTTCGTGAAGTCCACATCCTCAGCACATTAAGTTATCACAAAGCATTCCCTCAAGTGAAAAAGCCCAGTGCGTGTGAGCACAGAACCTGGAAAATGGCCATGTCCACTGTGGTTGGCTGGGTGGAGGGAGAAGCAGGGAATGAAGGGTGTTCACCAGCCACAAGAAGATCCCCGCAGCCTAAAGGAGGGGGCTGAGTCAATGTAGAAAGGCCCCAGGCAGCCCCTCACCCTAGATAATGTCCCTCCGAAAAACCCTGACATTCTCCAGCTCATCACACTAGACCAACCTTCTCCAAACACCCTCCTTTAACATGCAAATTCCCAGCTAGACAGGGGTGCCACATTACATTTCTGGGAGAGGATCAAGATCAGCTGCAAAACCTGGAAGGCTGGAAATGAATTCATTCAACAAATGTTTATTTATTTAACTAAATATTAAAGACATAACAGAAGAACAAGGGTGAACAGGGCAAGAACTTTCTGGGGCGGCGGGCGGGGGGGCACTTCCATTACAGCAGGGGAGGCAGACAAGGGGCCTGAGGTACAAAAAAGTGCAAAGTTCATTCTGTGGAAAGTGCTGAGGAGGAAGGACATAGGAAGAAAGAAAGAAAAAGAAAGTGGGGCAGAGACTGACAGAGAGCTCAGCAGCTCTCGGAGGAGGTGACAGGGAAGCTAAGAACCAAGGGAGAAGAACCTAAGTGGAAATAACAAATGTTCGGGCCACAGACAGCAGCAGGTACACAGATCAGGGGTGGGAAAGAGTGCGGAGCATCTAGGCCAAGGTGGCCAGAGCCTGGAGGGCTGGTGGTAGAATGGAAAGGTCAGAGGCTGCTGAGAGAGGTCACCTGGCCTCTGGGAGAGTCTGGCTTTAAATTTTTTTTTCTTTAGAGGCAAGGTCTTACTGTGTTACCCAGACTGGTTCTGAACTCCTAGGCTCAAGCAGTCTTCCTGCCTCGCCTTCCAAATTACTGGGACCACCACACCCAGCACTGGCTTTTAACCAGAGAACAATGGGAAACCCCTGGGGGAGTTAGCACACCAGAAAAGCCCCAGTGTATGCTTTAAAAAAGACCCTCTGGCTGTCCTGTGTAGACAGACTCCTAGAGAGGAATGACACTAGGTTAGAGATGGGGGCTGGGCTCGAGTAGGGGAGTGGACAGACATGGACTTAAAATGTATTATTTTTTGTCATTACTTTCAATGGCAAAACCTGCAATTACTTATGCACCAACATAATACTTTGGAGGCAGAATTAACTAGGTAATAGAAGAACTGAGTGGCAATGGTGGAAAATGGAGATGGCTCAGTCACTAGGCCAGCCTCAGTTGAGTTGTTGCTTTTAATTATCACTCCCAAAGATGTACTGGAGAAGATGTACTGGAGGAGTCCTCATATGTGCTCTGCTTGCCACACCCACACAAATAAACAAATTCCTTTGACAATCTACCACTTGGTTCCACCAAGAAATTCTTGAAAATCTTTCATTTCGTGTAGGAATCTGACCCCGTAGGGCAGGGAACGTCTCTGTTTCCAGCTGAATGGGATTTCTGGGCTTAAGAGCACTTCCCACTCCCTTCCTAGCATCTGCATCATGGTTCTTCTGGTTGGTCCTTCTTGAAGTGTATGATGATTTTGTAAAAGAAAGCTTAAGGGGATATGTGGAATATGACAATAACAAAACTAAGTAGACGGTTTAACGGCAGTGAGTATCTGGATCCAGTCACTGAGTTATTTAGTAAACACTTCTTACACCAGAACACTGGGGAGAATTAGTTTTTAAAGAAGCCTAATTTGTAACTTTTAACCAGAAAATAGATTTCCTGTTGAGTAAAGCCTGCCTTTCTGAAAACTTACTGTCAAGAAATTTTAAAGTTGTAGACAATAAAGGGTACAATATAGAAACTATAATTGACTAAGCCCAGTAAAACGTCACAGTTAAATCTGCATTGATGATTCTGCTTAACAGCTCTCATTTTTTTTTTAGTGAGAACTGTCACAAAGAATAGCACTGTGTTTTAATTATTCTCCACAACACCCCCACAGAAAGGATTACAGAGAAGCTCCCCTGCGCCACATGTGGACTCACACAGGTGTGGTGTCTAGCTTCCAGGATGGGCAATGCCCAGGCACATTTAAAGATTATGAAGCAATGGTTAACACATAAGAGCTGAAAGCGAGGGAAGGTGTTCTCTTTCCGGGTCCACAGAGGGGGGGAGTTTTAAGGGCAAGAACTTCCCAGAGCCATGCCCCTCTCCCATCTCTCTCCAACCAGGAGATTTAACGGTCTCTGTTTTAATTTTCGCAGGTGTGGGAAGAATCAAAAAGTCAATCACTCCAGCAGAAGTTCTAAGGAACTCCTTTCATTGGCCAGAGGTCTTAGAGAAGGTGGGGTTCATCCCAGGTTAAAAGTCCCCTTCTTCCACATCCCTTTGGACTCCATGTTTGGCTCCCCTTCCACGAACACTTCCTTCGTGGAAGCCATCTTCCTCCTGGGTTTTTCCCTCTGGAGTCCCCTTCCACACTTTCTCGTGGAAGCCTGTCTTCCCTTCCTAAACTCCATCTCTCCCTCTATTCCCTTCCATTCAGTGTGGAAGCTGCTTTCCTCTCCTGTATTCTATCTGTCTGGATTCTCTCGCTCAGCATGAGAGTTAGCTGTTACTTGCTCTCTTTCTCTCTACCTGAATAAATCACTTTCTACAAACACTTTTGAGTACGGCATTCACTTTTACTGCACACTGCGCCGTGGTATCCTCTCCCATTCTTGGGGAGTGATAGACCAAGAACCTGGAAAAATGTCCTCTCAGGGGAACTGAAGGCTCCCCTGAACCCCTGAGCCCCAGTATTACAAAAGGGCTAAAGACATTCAATAACAGGAACCACATCAGTTCTATAGTTTGCTACATTTTTAATGGCAGGTTCAATGGATTAAAATTGAAAACTGTCAAAGGATTAAAGAAGAATAATTAAAACATAGGAAATTGTACTGTTAGACAAAGAGAGGAATAAATGCAGACAAAAATAATTGTATGCCACAAAGGTATTCAGGAAGCACAATTGGGCCAGGTGCAGTTGGCTCACACCTATAATCCTGGTACTTTAGGAGGCTAGAGCAGGCAGATCACTTGAGGTCAGGAGTTCTAGACCAGCCTGGCCAACATGGTATAACCCCGTCTCTACTAAAAATACAGAAATTAGCCAATTGTGGTGGCACATGCCTGTAGTCCCAGCTACATGGAAGCTGAGGCAGGAGAATTGCTTGAACCTGAAAGGCAGAGGTTGCAGTGAGCCGCAAGCACCATTGCTCTCCAGGCTAGGTGACAGAGCAAGACTCCATCTCAGAAAAAATAAAAAAAGAAGCAGAAGTAACAGGGAAGTAGAGGGAGGGAGAAGGAAGGGGAAGAGGAAAGATGGAGCAGAGAAGAGGACTTGGAGAGGGGTGAAAGGACAGAAGTGAGTAGGAAGAAAAGAGGGAAGAGGCAGAACTTACCATAGAATAAGGAAGGCCATTTCCAAAAAAAAAAAAAAAAATGTATCCATAGCGCAGATAACAGACTAAAACTCTTAGAAACAATAACATGGTTTTATGGTCACTGCCCCTTCTGCTGGATAAAAAAACAACTGGATTCAAAGTCCCAATTCTGGCATTAAACCTGAGCTCTATATCAACTGCACGTCCAACCTCCTTTGATCGCAGTTCCCTCCTCTAAAATGTGAAGATCCTAAAACAAATCTTTTCAAACTTGATCCTTCTGTGATTTAAAAAAGAGGCAGAACAGCACTGAGATGAAGACCTCAGGAGCTGAGGGTAGGCTCCTTCAATCTCCTCTCCACATGTGCCTTTTGGAAAGGCACTTAACATGTTCGTGCCTCAGTGTCCTTGTCTATAATAGAAGGCAATAAGAATATCTATGTCAGAAGATTCTAGTAAAGATTGGCAATACAAGCCGTGTGTGCTATGATTAACAGACATCTTTCATCACATGTTCCAAGGGTCTTTATAGGCTAATTCATATGGGGGACTGTGGGTTTAACCATGTTTTACACCTGAATTTTGGTGTATGCTATGGTCAGCCATTTTATTGTCACACTAATTGCTGTGTGTTCTTTCCACATCTATACATCACTGAGTCACACTGAGCACGTGCTTTTCCTTCTTTACAGAATCCCAGGTCAACTTTCTTTCCCAGTTGAACACGTGGTGGCTCCAATTATGGAAGGCAACCAGAGAATGAGGTCTGCTTTCCACACTGAGAAAAGATGACTGAAGACTGAGGGTCCTTTCTTGGTTTCCACGATGTCAAGCTTCTTGCCTCCTAGATTTGACTGTCCATTTTACAACTCCTTCCACAACACGGTGTTCTCTCTACCCTTATCCCCCACACCTTGCCGTGTCTACTCAAAAAGTTGTATGGTGCTCTTCATGAAACTCAAGCAATACAAACTAGCCCTGCTTCTCCATGTTTGTCCATGCTATCACTTTTATTCACTATAGAAAATACAGTATTTTGCTTGGTAACTTCATGAAATGGGAAGGAGAAAGTTCTGTGTTTTAGTAGGGTTGAATCCAGTGACCAGCTAGGGAGAAAAAGACGCTATAAAAAGAAGACGGTTTGGCAATAAATAAGTCAAAGCTATTTCTCTGAATGTATTTTGATGAAAAGATAAATTTTTCTAAGCAAACTCACTAATTTCCTATTCATTGACTTTCCTTGACAAAGCCTAAGGGATTTCCATTTGCAGAAAGACACCAAACCTCTATGAAGGAATAACTGCCCAGAGGCAAGTTTGCTTGCATGCTTTTCTCTAAAGCTTTACAAAAGCAGGGTGATCTAAGGCCAGGACTTGAAATATCAGCACAGCCTTTTTTATTCTTTTATATCTTCATTTTCCTCTTTGTAAGAACTTAGATAAAGATATTACAGTGCTTGAGCTCTAGGTTCTCACTGTATGTATTCAAGTGCTTGCCTTACTACCTCTGTTTAGGGAAGGTTTCCTAACTCTATCTCCTTGCCTCAGTTTCTCTATCCCACCCTTTAATTGACTGTGGCATGTTGGTGAAGACCTCAGGATCAAGGACCTAGCAGCCTGCGTGAAATCACAGCTTGGCCACAGTTGTGCAATCTTGAGCAACTTACCCAAGTTCCCTGTGGCCTGTCCCTCTTCTGAGAAGTAGAGGTGATACTAGTATCACCTCACAGATTGGTTATGAATGTTATGTGAAATGAAGAAGTAAGCACCTCTGACAGTGCCTGGCACACACAGGTGTTGAAGCTAGTAGCAGCCATGGGAAGTTGTACTAACAGTATTCAGCTATATGCCAGGGCCCCAGGAATGCAGCAGCCTTACTGCAGCCCTAGCCTTCTGGCATATGAGACCCTGGATCCCCAGGGCCACCCAGCATGGACAGGAGGAATCCTCCACCTGCAGATGCAGCTCTCAGAGTCACTGATTCAGCCATGAATCAGCCTCTGATACATTTGGTTTAGTGCAGTGCTAAACCAAAGGCAGCCTCAGATGTAGTACTAAGTCACATCGGCCTCAGATGTAGTACTAAGTACACATCAGCCTTAGTTTAGTGCAGTGCTAAACCAAATCAGCCTCAGATGTACGTAGTACTAAGTCACATCAGCCTCAGATGTAGTACTAAGTAAACATCAGCCTCAGTTTAGTGCACTGCTAAACCAAATCAACCTCAGGTGCCTTTGGTTTAGTGCAGCTCAGTTCCAGGCCTGCTGAACTGAGCTCCAGGCCTGCTGAACTGAACCTTTAGCTCTTTCATGTCCCCCCAGTCTATGTGGCACTCATGGCCACACAGTCTCCTGGCTGGATTCTCTCCCTGACCCACAGACTGTTCAATCAGGCCCTGATAGCCACAGCCTTTGTCAGTACTGGCTTGCGTTTGCTGGCTCCAGGCCCTGCTGCAAGCTCCCTCCACCTCCTGCCCCACAACCTCACAGTTGTCTGCAGCTACCTCCTTCATTCTTATCCTGGTTGTTGTCGCATGAAGGGCCTCGACTCCCATGCAGGGCAAAGTCTCCTCACTGTGCTCTGGGCTTTGGACCTCTTACTTCCCCTGGGACTTCATTTCATAAACCATCCTGTCTCTGGTTAACCTCTGGCTCCCCTGTGGCTTTGCTCGTCTCTCTCAACTTCCAGAGGAAAAAGTCAACTCACACTTTTTGTTCTCCTCATTCATGGACCTGCATTTTCCTTTCTTTCTTTCAAATAAGGTAGCCTACATTTGGAGCATAACCCATTTATGCCTAGTGTTCCATTATTGGAATGCTAAGATTGTAGGAGTTATTTATATCCTACTGCTCAAGGTCATCACCAAGGTCTGATTTTTCACAGACACACACACACACACACACACACACACACACACACACACGCTTGCAACCTCTGGCATAAATGGGTTAATTTCCTGCTATTCAGTCTTGCACGTAAGTGCATTATGGTTTCTGCTCTCTCCACATCAATGAGACTGCTACATTAGAATTCCTGACAATGCAAAGCAAAAAGGAGGATTTGAGCTCAATCCTAGATACTACTAAGTGGTCTAGAGTAGGGTAGGGTATTCTGGGAGAGAAGCACTTTTACATACAGACTCATGCTTCTCTCTTCATCAAAATCTTTCAGCTGGGGAGGGACCGCATTAAGAGAAATACCTAATGTAGATGACAGGTTGATGGGTGCAGCAAACCACCATGGCACGTGTATACCTATGTAACAAACCTGCACATTCTGCACATGTATACCAAAACTTAAAGTATAATTTTTATTTTTTTATTTGTTTGTTTGTTTTTTGAGACGAAGTTTCGCTCGTTACACAGGCTGGAGTGCAATGGTGCGATCTCGGCTCACCGCAACCTCCGCCTCCTGGGTTCAGGCAATTCCCCTGCCTCAGCCTCCTGAGTAGCTGGGATTACAGGCACGCACCACCATGCCCAGCTAATTTTTTGTATTTTTAGTAGAGACGGGGTTTCACCATGTTGACCAGGATGGTCTCGATCTCTTGACCTCGTCATCCACCCGCCTCGGCCTCCCAAGGTGCTGGGATTACAGGCGTGAGCGACCGCGCCCGGCCAAGCATAATTTTTAAAAAGATCTTTCAGCCAGGGCCACATGGGTCAATAGGTTCTACATCTCACTCTTACACAATCATGATATTCCACACCCTGACACATCTTCATTTTCCTCTTATATCATCCCCTTTTTGACTTCATGATCTTCCTGAACACCTGGACACCCAGGTAAATGCCATTAACACCACTCAGGCAATTGGGTGAAGCCTCAGTTTTGTCTCCTTAACCATCTCTCAGCAATGCCTTCTTGATCTCCAGAACAAAACTTTACTTTGTTAGGACATCTAGGTATAAAGGCCCAATGAGTCATTGGAAACATTAATCTGTAACTCATAAGAGAAGGAAAATAATTGGTAATCCTATGCAAAAAAGTGAAACATGCTCTCTTCATGCCTTTTCTCTCTTCACTCTTTCATCTCTGTTGTGGTCCTCATTCTTCCTCTCTAACTTTTACGTAACTTTAAAAGGTGCTTTACTTAGGGATCTATTACAAATTATTCTACTGAATCATGAAAAAATAGACTTTGCTTTGAGGATGGCTCCAAGTAAATCCTCAAGGTTGCAGCTTTCCTCAAGGGATGGTTCACAAAAGTCCAAGTCCCCATAGCATAAAAGCTTTCAGAGCAAAAATAATTTAAAACAGGAGTTGTCCACACTGCAACTTTTAAACAGAGCTTTTCATGCTGAAATTAGCACAAAGTTTACTTAGTATCCTGAGTACTGCATAAAGAATTATTGAGGAAACATGAGGGGCAGCTGTAAAAACACAGGAAAGTGGGAGGCAGGCATGGTGCCAGGCACTAGGGCAGCCTCTCCATCTAAGGTTTCTAACAGTGCAGACACCCTGTAGGTGACCCATATAAGGACAGAAGACCCCAGGACACCAGGACAGTGGGCACCATACCAAGAGCCAGGATAACAGTGGGGTGCAAACACACATTCAGGAAGCTAAGGCTAGAACAACTATAAAAGACAGAGCCAGACTTGGTGAGCTCCAAGAAACACTAAGGTAGAGCTGGGAATCTGTAGCTAAGCCGGCATAGGGTCAACTTTACAGATTTGTTGTGAAGGTTATGTGAAAGGAAGAAGTAAGCAATGCTGACAGTGCTAAGTCCCGACAGCATGAATGGGAAGGGCCCCTTGATGATCTCCCAGACAAATATGGTGCCCTTCTCTCCCCTACCTTTCTTCTGAACAATTCTTTCTAAAGCCCTTAAGCAGGGCAGCAGATAAAAGTAGGCATCTGTGTAGGGTTGGAATGAGAGAAGAGCTCAGGTGGACCAGAGCAGAAGACCATAGCCTGAGCAGAGTGAAGACATCTGCATAGGCATGACACATGGTTCAGGGTAACAGATCCCAGGACTCAGCAAGGTGAGAAAGGTGTCCGCGTCAATGAGGAAGAGGTACAGTGCTGAATTTCTAAGCCTGAGTAAACTAATGTGGACAGCCCAGAAGGAGGCAGGCTGGCTGGAGAATCAAAGCCCTGTGGCTTGGCATGGAGGTCAGAGCCCAAGCAGGGTGAGAAGGGCATCCATATGAGGCAAGCGGGGTGGGGCAGGGAGTAGGCAGCACAGAATGTGGGAGCTGAATTTTGGTGAGAAGAGAGCAGGAAGTGGTAGCAATAATGGAGATGGGATATTGATCATAAACAGGGACACTGATCAAACACTAAGGAGCATGGGAGCTAGTTACATCATTCTCAGAGAAGATATTTCAGAAATGTAAAAAGGAAGAAAGCCAGAATGAATACTATGATATTGATCTGGAAGTGAAGGTACAGTAGTCATCTCTTATCCACAGAGAACATGTTCCAAGACCTCCAGTGGATGCCTGAGACCATGGATAATACCAAATCCTATATGCGCTATGGTTTTGGATCCGATAACCAGGAAGTGATGAGCAGGCAAATGGCCTAGGCAGTGTGGATACTGGACAAAGGTATGAGCAGGATGGTGCAAGATCTCACACTACTCAGACTGGCACACAATTTAAAACTTATGAGTTATGTATTTCTGAAATTTTTTACTCAAAAATTTCAGACCACAGTTGGCCATGGGTAAACTGAAAACAGAAAATAAAACCATAGATAAGGAAGAACTACAGCATTAGTGTAAACCCATAATTTTCCATACATGTATATTAGTATATAGACATACTAATAACTGTAGATGCAAGTGGGGATTGAGGCTTACATGCACATATGCACGTATACACACATATTCCCTACCTCTGTCCATTGAGAGGGCTTGGAACAGCAGCATCTGATAGCAGTGAGCACATGTTGTGACCAGATCTTTGCTTCAAAATGTCACTCTTCAGAGAAGGGGAGAAAAAGGTTCCCTAAATAAATAACTATAGGCTGGGACAGTACAAAATGACCCTAGAACATCTTATTGTCCCAGAAAGCAAGAGTATGCTCAAAGAACGCAGGACGAGGCAAAAGACACAGAAGCCAGATCGAAGGGGCTCCCACTGGCCAAACTGAGATAACTGGGCATCATGACAAATACTGATATTATGTATTAATAATAACATATATAATAATACTAACATATATTAAATAATCATGTTACATTAGTATGGACATGAGCACAAGTCCATACCAATATAAATACATGAAGAAATAAATTGCAAGTCTGATGAGGAACAGAGTGCTCACCTAGTTTTAAATATCTTCCCTCAAATACTTATTAGAAAGAGAAAGAAGACTAACTTTACAGTAGAGAAGCCTAGAAAACATACCTTAATCAAGTCATCAAAATGAGTGTCAGAAATGAGACGAACCAAAAGTATGTGACTTGATAGGACGCAATGAGAAAACACAGGGTCACTTCTGGCTATTTCTGCCAAAGGTGCTGTCTTAGGCTGTGTTGCTAGAAAGGAATACCTGAGGCTTGGTAATGTATAAAGAAAATGGGTTTATGTGGCTCATAATTCTTAAGAAGCATGGTGGTAACACCTACTTCTGATGAGGGCCTCAGGAAGCTTCCACTCATGGTGGAAAGCCAAGTGGGGCTGGTATCACACGGTGGGAGAGGAAGCAAGAGAGAGAGAACGAAAGCAAAAGAGGGAGCAGAGGAGGTGTCAGGCTCTTTTCAACAATGAGGTCCCACAGGTACTCACTCCTGGGAGTGAAAACTCACTCACTCACTCACACGAAAATGGCAGCTCCCCACACATTAAGGATCCACTCCAATGACCCAAACGCCTTACTCCAGGCCAGCCTCCAACACTGGGGATCAAATTTCAACATGAGATTTTGAGGAGATAAATATCCAAACACAGGATATATCCTGTGCATAATCTGAATCCAATCATAAGCTAACATCAGACAAACCCAAATTGAGGGACATTCTACAAAATAACTGGTCTATAATCTTCAAAAGTGTCAAAATCATAAGAGCTAAAGAAAGGTTGAAGAATTATTCTAGAATGAAGAAACTGGAGACATAATTAAATACAACATATAAATCTGGATCACTTTTGCTACAAATAACATTATTAAAACAGCAAAACTTGAACGAAGTATGCGGGTTAGATGGTAGTCGGGTTGGATGACCCAATACTAATGTTCTGATTTTGATGCTGGCCTGTTGTTTTGCAGATTGTCCTTGTTTGCATGAAATACATGCTTAATTATTCAGAGAAGATGGGGGCACAGGGTAGGCAACTTACTCCCAAATTGTTTTATAAACAAAAATTAAGTTATTGCTCTGAATTTGCAAACTTTTCAGTATGTCTGAAATTGTCTCAAAACAAAACAAAAAATATTTTAAAATCACATATAAGAGGGTACTCCTTAAGTCTGGTTTCGTTCAGTAAAAATTTTGAAATAATTTTAAACATAATTTAAGTAAATTAAACATCCTTCCATCCTGCACATGTAATCACAGACTAAAGTTAAGCAAAAGAAAAAAAAATCCAGATACAGAACAATACATACTCTATGATTACAGTTAAACGAAATTTAAAAATAGGTAAATCCAATCTTTGGTGTTAGAAAGTCAGAACAGTGTTTATACTAGAGTAGGGACGGTGCTGGGAAGAATTTATAACACCATTACCTTATCACTGCCATTTTAAATTTTATATACATTCAATCATTCAATATGAACTCTTATGTCTGGATTTCTTTGCTTAATATTATGTTAGTGAGATTCATCCATGTTTTTGCATGTTGCCGTAACTCACTCATTTTCAGTGCTGTGGAGTATTCCATTGTGTGAATATATGAAAATGTATGTATCATCTTAGTGATGATGCTTGATTTTTCCAGCAGTGGTAATTATTATTAATCCTGCTATCAACATTGCTTTACATGTATTTTGTTCCACGTATGTGTGCAATTTTGCATCACAGGGTACGTTCAAATGTAGCTGACAATGCCAAACACATTCCCAAGTTGTTGACCCAATTTAAATTCCCATAGTGCATAAAAGTTTCTAATTCATTTTTATTCTCAGTGTCATGTACTATTTCCAATACTTACTAGATATCTCATATGTTTGATTAACTGAATTCCTCTGTCTCTAAACAGCCACCATTAGGCTTTCACAGTGATTCACTCCTTCCCTCTATTCCTCCGTCCTCAAAATAAAACCAAACATTTGAAATGCTGTAATAGCCCCCAAAGCCAGTAATAGAATTGAGTTTTGAAACTTCCATTTTACTCATATTTCTATGTCAAGCTCAAATGCCCATCTTCTAGAAAGACGGCTCTGATTGCTGCCCCAGAGCTCATGTTCTCCTCCATCCTCTGAGAAGAGCAATACAGGCAACACAAAATTCAACAGTATATCATTGGAAGGCTTCAAAGGCAAAGCTAGAGATTGTGATGGGGGTGGGGACAGCTACATCTTATATTTCTTTGTGTCCTCAACAGTAGTAAACAACATGTAGAACATGCAATGGGTACCCAATAAATACTTGTTAAAAATTCCTGAAGCTTTGTTCTGATTAAAGAAATGTTGGTCCCCTGAGACTGGAAGGCTTTTCAATACAGCCATGAAGCAATGAGTCCTAAAAAGATAAAACTGCAGACCAGTTAGCCCATTTGACGACCAAAGGCCATGTTCTTGGGATTCACCAAGCTATAGCAATATTGCTTCTTTCTTCTGATGTACCAGATGAACAAGAGGAGCTTCTCTTGGCTACCAATACCTCCTTTCTTTCTTCTCTTCCCATCTGCTACTTATCCAGGCAAGACACTAGCTGCCTCTGATCAAGTTCCAGAAAGGAAAAACAAACAACTTTGTAGGGGTTCTGTCCTACAGTAGAACTCCCAAGTTGGCCTGTAAGAAGAGCTGAGAGTGAATCTCTAATTCAACACAAAGGCCCTGAGAGAAGGAAAACCTTAAGTGGAAGCTTTCTTAAAGGTGCTATCTTAGAGATGTGTAGATCTATCTCAGAGATATGTGGATCTCCACATATCCATCCAACAGTGTTTTCTACCTATGTCCAGACTCAAGGGCAGCACCTTCATGCAAGCCTGGCCAGACCACATGTTCACTGCCCACAGGACAGTGTTAAAAAATTAGGAAGTTTCAAGGACTGGATCAAATGCAGAATGATTATACCCAAATGATCAAGTACAGGATGACTCACCTGCCGAGGAAAATAAAAGTAGCAGTAAGTTAGGCAGAGGCAGACTTGGAGAGGCTCAGGTGAAGCTGTTATCAGAAAACAGGCCACCTTGAATGGGTAGGCACAGCACCTGTAAGCTTAATGAGCTAGAAAACTGTATTTACTAAAGATCTGTCAGAGGGAGAAATTGTGCTTCCAAGGATACCCTCTTCCTTCTATAAACAGTGAAGCAACAGCTGGGCACAGTGGCTCATGCCTATAATCCTAGCATTTTGAGAGGCCGAGATGAGTGGATCACTTGAGGTCAGGAGTTTGAGGCCATCCTGGCCAACGTGGTGAAACCCCATCTCTACTAAAAATACAAAAAGTAGCTGGGCGTAGTGGCACATGCCTGTAGTTTCAGCTACTCAGGAGGCTGAGGCAGGAGAATCGCTTGAACCTGGGAGGCAGAGGTTGCAATGAGCCAAGATCATGCCATTGCACTCCAGCCTGAGCGACAGAGGGAGACTCCATCTCCAAAAAAAAGTGAAGCAAGGAAATGCCTGAGTACCTGGAGTTGCCCAGACCACCACCAGCCATCTTGGAGTGGCTCACCTCAACCAGAATGCAGAACCCGAAGTGCCAGTTGCCACCCAACAGGAAGTCAACATGAAGGCAGAGGATAGACAAGTAACGTAGTGTGGTGAAAGATGGAGGGATTTCAGAAGCCTCTATGAAAGTGAATGTGAAATGCTGAAGACAAGAACCCTGAGAAGTCAAATTTGTGTTTCCCTCATTGGTATTCATTGCAAAAACTGGACTTTAGAGAGTCCTGCCTTTTACACAGGTTACTTGAGGTTGTCAAGACTGTTGAGATGTATTCTGAATCAGTTGCCCCAATAACATTCTAGGGAAAATGCAAGCAGGCTTCTATTCTCAGCAGAAGTATTTTCAGTGTCTATCACCTAGGGTGATTGCAAATGTTAGTACTGAAAAACAGAACTGGGAGGGTAGGGCTTGGAGAAGCAAAAGAGAAAATGTGAATCTAGAATGCAGATTATTAGCTTACAAACCTGGCCGTACCAGAATCATCTAAGTAGCTTTAAGGTGTATATATTATGCATGCATTTATGTATACACACACACACACACACACACACACACACACACACACACAGATATAGCATTATAAATGTATTGCATAGCATATTATATATGTATTATATACACATATATAGCACGTGTGTGTATGTATATATACATATACATATATATACTATACTATATACACACACACTATAGTAGTAGCAGAGGCAGGTGGGAGATGTATTTTATAGTGTAAACCCTTTTTATCTTTTAAGTTTTGTAGCATGTGACTGTATTACCTGCTAAATGTAATATAAAACGAAGCAGGGAAAACCTAGACTCCTCTCATGGAGATTTCACTCTCAATAGATGATCTGTTCTTACCAAATCGTCTGTACCAAGCAGATCTCACCACCAGACTGTGACCCACACATACCTGAGCACCTAATTGTTCGTCACCTGCATGTCGGTTACAGCATGTGAAAGGGGACTTCCTGACCCAGGATGCGGTACGCTCTCACATGCCTCTGGGTTTCAGACACAACGACTCAGCAGAAAGTTTCTCGAGGCTAGAGGATTAATCAGACCTCAGGGGAAGCTGCCCACAGCGACTTCTGGGAGGCCTTCTTGTTCCCATTCTTGGTACGGTACTATGCTAAGTACTACACACATATCCTCCCATCCGAAATAGGTACTGTCAGCCCCTTTTACAATCTCAGAGATAATGTGCCCAAAGTTACAGAGCAAATGACTGAAATCTGCCTGCGTGGAAAACCCAACAGGCTCCTGACACCATCAGCCTCTTTCATCACTGCAGCCTTTTCCTCACACAAACAGTTCTGATGCCAGCACCACCCTGCCACCATCCATGTCCACAGCACAAAAAATGTTACAGTGTCAATATCTACCCTGGATGACCTGGCTAGGACATTAGTTCTCACTTTCACAATTTCTGACTTAGTTTTTCAGATTTGAAGGTCAAAGAGAGGTTTCTACCCAGCCACCAATAAAACAAACAACAACATACCTATTTTTGCACACATCAGCCCATGAGGTGATATGCTTTGGTCAGAATTCCTGAGTTCTATAAGATCTTAGAAATTAATCAGCCTTCATTTCCCAGAAAAAGAAGCTGGAACCTTGAGTGTTAAGAAACTTCTCTTAGAGCTTCTGGCTAGATGAGAGCATTCAAACATAAACTTCAGATCTCGCAATTCCATTCATGCTTGTGAATGACAAAATACTCTTCTGAAGTCATAAGCCTAAATCACAGTGGACTAAGCTAGAAATAAAAGGAAAGATGAGCCTATTTGTCAAATTTGAATCTTTTTATTGAAACAGTTAAATTAACTAATTGAATTAAAAGGATTTACTAGTAAAAGGGAGAATCCTTTCCAGAGGGGGGATGTAAAGCACTCACCAACACATCTTAAATCCTCCTTCTCTGGTCATTGCCAAAGCAACTGATATCACAGCCTTCCACATAGAAAAGAGTATCTGCTCAGAAGGGAAACTGGATTGCTGCCCAGTCCCCCACAACATCCAACCTCCAAGTTCAGAGGTGCCTTCTGCTGCAATGCAATTTCAAGTAAATGATGAAAAAAGATGCAAAGATGCTTGTACATCTTTTTCAGTAACGCTAGCTGATTTCATTCATTTATTTTGCATGATAGGTTCAGGTAAAACCCCTTTCTGTAGACTTATTCTGCATTAGCTACTCCTGATACATGTGCACACATGCACGTGCAAGCACACACACACACCACAGCCTACTTATCTAACTGCAATCAACTCTCATTTGTCCGGAAGTTCTGCCATGAGTGGCACATTCCCCATATTCTTTCCTTATAGAGCTCTGTAGAGGTTGGAAAAGATGAGAGACCACTGACTATCCCTAAGCTTTATATTAGCTAACAGCTTATACTCTTGTGTTGCTTCTGTAAATGTGCTAACAACAACAAAACCAAATCGTAAAAATAGCTAAAACAGAGGAAGACCGAGGAAGAGAAAGAAAAGCCAAAGAAAATTCCCAGAAAACTCATTAACAGAGAAATAAGTCCTTAGAGATCAGCTGAGAATACTGAAGGATCAGAAAGAGGAAGCATCAGTTGTAAATTTTTTTAAAAGTTCTTAAAAAAGGTTTTCTAGAAGAAAGAAAGGCAACTTGGAAGAAAGATAGTAATACCTGATGACCCATTAAGAGACTGAAAGTTGTGCATTTTAAAATTAAGTGACTCATTTCTTACAGCCAAAGCAGAAATCAAACAGGAAAAAACAATCTAGAGAAAAATCTGCCGTTAACAGGGTGCAGGGGGTGAGTGGATGGAGGATGGGTAAAGAAGGGAGGAAGAATCAGTGACACCAAATGGGGCCGTTTAGTATGAAATTCATAATCTGAGAAATCTGTTTCTGAAAATAGCTTATTGTCCTGCCAGCCAATTTAATGGTAGAACTATGAAGGAATGTCTACATGGAAATGTGCAGTCTGCAAGTTAGAGAAACGGTCTGGTAGGAAGCACTAGTGTATGAAATTCACTCTGTTTAAACAAATGTCTGAAATCTCTCAAGGAGAGAAGTAAGGAAATCCAACAACATACACCATTGGGAAAAAAGCTAAGAAGGTCATTTGTATGTGTTTGTTGAGAGGAAGATTCTCCGTATTTGGTTATTTGAAAGGCCTTAAAAGCAAATAACAGGTATCATCAATAAAAAGGCAAACAGACAGGATGGCTGCAGTGTTAACAGTTTGTGGAGACACACAAAAAGAAACACATGCATACCTTTTCTAAATCCCCATTCATTTAGTCAGGGATATAGAATTTAATAGAGGCAAAGTGGCCACAGCCCCTCAGGAGGACAGGCCATGCCTCCTGCCCCTATCCTTGCCGTCCCCAGGGTGCACTGCTGTCAGCAGCCCTGTCTGCATGGGTACTGTCCTCCTGGAGCCGATCAGGGAGCCTAATTCTTGTTTTGCTGTTGCCCTGTTATACACAGATTTGAATCACCACCTAGGAAAACTCCCCACTTACAATCGCTTAAGAGAACATTTATAACATCAAGGTCTCCTCACTCAACTTCAACTTAGAATCAACAAGGCCCATCCCCTTGAGATAGTAATGAAACCATCAACAATCCTAGCTGTCATTGTCTGTCCCAGCCCTTCTGTAGCCCAGAAAGCCTGTCTTTTTTTAACAGCTTGGATGAAAACACCAAAACAAGAGATTATTGCTTGGCATGCTCATCAGGCAGATAAGAATTAACATGAGAAGAACCAGCAGCTGTTCTGGTAAGAGCTCTCCATGCCAAAGACAGAGATTTGAACATAATGCAACACAGCAGAGAACAGGGGAGCAGAAAAGGATGACAATGAATGGGTACCTTTGGCCAAATGATCTATCTTATTTTGGCTTCCAAGTTCCCATGTATCTTCTCAGTCTTTTTCTGAAGCACATTATCTAAGATTCCTCTTCCACCCCTTCACCCATCAACACTGATTAGAGCAGCATCATTCCCTGCTACTGTTTTAAGCATCATTAGGCTTTCAGGCAAACAATTTGCCACAAGGATGCAAGACATAAAAGGGTGAACTCAAATAGAATTAGTGTCTGTGTTTCAAGGGTCAATGCTTCACAAATTTTAATGCACATACAAATCACCTGAAAATCCTGTTAAATTTTAGGTCTGATTCAGCAGATTGGGGTAGGATCTGAGAATGTGCATTTCTAACAAGCCCTCAGGTGACACCCATCCTGCTGATCCCTGGGCTCCAAGGATCCGGTTCACCCAAAGTAACAGACCTAAAGAGGCAAAGTCTTGTCTAAGGTCACACAGTGCATAGTAGAGCTAGGATTTGAGCTCAGCTCCTCTGACTCCCAAATTCAGTAAAATTGCCCCGTATGAAAAATATCTCAAGCCTCCACATTGGTTGTGTGATTAAAAATAAATCAGTTAGTCATACTCAAAGATCACCTCCAATGACCAAGTAAAACAATTTTCAGTTACAGAATGTAAAACCCAGGTCTCTCGTTTTCCCATTTTTCAAAGGGGACATTTTCAAAAGGAGTTAGATCTCTTTAATATTTAAGCTCCCTAGACCTGTGATTCATGTTGAGACAAAAAGAACAGAAATACTAATCCATGAATATCTGGAGGGAGGTTCTGGGCACCTAATCTTCAGTTTATGTAATGAAAACAGAGATGAGGTTCAAAGTAAAGTCTGCAGAAGAGATACACACCAGAAGGGAGTAACATCTCTGGGCTGCATTTGTGTAGAAACTTAAGTCACTAATAGAGCCTCTGGCCTCTCTACCTGGTAAGAGCAGAGGATCATTCTCCATTCCTTCTCCTGTACAATCCCTAGACTATAGGAGAGTCTGCTGATTCAAGTCTCAGCAGAAAGAAGAAAACAATGCTGCTTCTTAAAATACAGCTTCTTCAATTCTCTCCCTCCCATCTCCAACTCGTCATGATGGGAACTCACAAAATAAATCTGATGAACTGAAAAGTAAGCAGAAAGACAAAAAGGGAGGGAGGGGAAAAAAACCACTCCTATTTATGAGGCTGCAGCACAAAGCACTGATAGTGACAGGAGGAATTTCCGCCAGCCGGAGGCCCCATTCCAAAGTCTCATGTCTGAGTAAGCACGGGTCTTACCAGGCAACCCCCAAAGGTCAGAGGTCAGAGAATTCCTCATCCTGGGGGGCAGAGTAGGGGATAAGCAGAGCATTTATTTCCCTTCCCCTGGTGAGTGACAACAAACCCTGACACACAGGCATCCTGCAACTCAAATCAGTGATTTCTGCCAATGAGCCACAAAGTTCCTGATCAGGAAACAAGACAAGAAGGCTCACTGGGCAAGTTTTCCCACACAGCTCTGCCAGTAGATTTCATTCCTCAGCTACATCACCCCAGGCTTCAGACAACATTCAAGAACAAGAGGGCAGAAACGGTCACATTCTTTGATTGCATGGAAAGGGAACCAGCAGAATTTTCCATCTGGGCCAAGAACTGAACTGCACTTAAGGGAATAGCATGGTATGAAGCATGTCTTCTCTCTCAAAAGAGGCATCATCAGATGGCACAGATTTTTTAATGTCACTAATCCTCATTTGTAGCATTCACACAGCAAAACAGAGAGAATGCTTAATCCTTGCATTCCTAGAAATTAGAATCTAAGGAAGTTTAACAAATTCAAATTATTGTAACAGCATATCCTAGCACAAATTGATATCTTGCTGATTAGAAGCTGGAAAGCAATTCCAAAGCTCCACAGTATCCTGCATGTTAAAGGAAGGAAGACTGCATTTCTTTTTGGAGCAGACATTCTATTTGTTCTGGTGATGGAAATAAAAATTATCTTCATCTCGATGTAAAAGGTGGTTAAACAGGGAAACAATAGTCATGTTTGCCTTTGAACATGCACATGACTGCTGGGTTTATATTTCAGCAGAAATGTTTCACTGCAGTTTTGCATATTTGTATGAGAGAAATGCAGTCTTCATATAATTGTGTCTTTTGTTGTTGTTGTTTGAGACAGGGTCTTCCTCTACTGACCTGGATAGAGTGCACTGGCATGATCACAGCTCATTGCAGCCTTGCATCCTCAACCACTCAGGCTCAAGCAATTCTCCTATCTCAGCCTCCCAAGCAGTTGGGACTACAAGCAAGCACCATCACACTTTGCTAATATCTTTTTCATTTTTTGTAGAGATAGTGTCTCCCTCTGTTACCTAGACTTGTCTCCAGCTCCTGAGTTCAAACAATGCTCCTGCCTCAGCCTCCCAAAGTACTGGGATTACCAGCACGAGCCACTGCACCAGGCATAATTGTGTCTTCTTGAGAAGGCCTCCCCACTTGTATTCCAGCACAAACAGTTCTTTACTAGAGATAGAAGCAAAACCCTAATGATTTCAAGAAATGGACTCAGACTTGTTCTTCACCTTGAATCAAAGGAGAGATTGGAAGGGAATTGGTCAGGACCTACTGTAGCTCAGCGGAATAGGATCTGTTGATTAATACATATACATCCCTCCCCAAATGTCTCTGCACTGCTGTTTGAGACTGAATAACTCAGGCTTTGGGAAACATGCTGTGATGGACTATTGTTTCCTGGGTGATTGTCCTGTGGGAACACAAAGCTGGGCCAAATCCTATCGGTAGGGGGCTACATGGCTCCTATAGTGACATACATTTGTGCAAATTGCAGGAAGGCATGCAAGAAGGCATTTCATAAGGTGAAATTGTAAAAGGTAGTCCCTCCAGAAAAAGCGGCAGCCGGGTGGGATAATTTGCACCTGTAATCCCAGCCATTTGGGAAGCTGAGGTGGGAGGACCACTTGAGCCCAAGAGTTCAAGTCCAACCTGGGCAACATAGTGAAATCCCCACCTCTAAATTTTAAAGGATTTCTCAAAAAAAAAAAAAGCATACAAATGGCTAATACATATATGAAAAGGTGCAAAACTTCACTAAGTATCAGGGAAATGCATATCAAAACCACTAGATATAGCCCTGCACCTGTCAGAATGGCTATTATAAAAAAGACCAGGGATAATAAGTGTTGGCAATGATGTGAAGAAAAGAAAACCCTTGTATCCTGCTGGTGGGAATGTACATTGGCACAGCCATTACAGAAAACAGCATGAAAGTTCCTCAAAAACAAAAAGTAAATGACCATATGATTCAGATTCAGCAATTCCACTTTTCAGTATATATCCAAAGGAACTGAAATCACTATCTCCAAGAGATAGCTGCACTCCCATGTTTACTGCAGCACTACCCACAAAAGCCAAGATATGGAAACAGCCTAAATGTCCACTGACAGAAATGGATAAAGAAATTTGATACATGTACACATGTGTGTATGTGTGATAAAATATTATACAGCCTTTAAAAAGAAGGAAAACCTGTCATTTGTGACAACATGGATGAACCTGAAGAATGCCATGTTAAGTGAAGAAAGGCAGATGCAGAAAGACAAATATTGCATGATCCCACTTATATAGGAATCTAAAATAGACAAACTCATAAAGGCAGAGAGTAGAATGGTGGTTGCCAGAGGCTTGGGAAAGCGGGAAATGGGGAGATGTTGCACAAAGGGTACACAGTTTCAGTTATGTAAGATGTTTAATATCTGGAGATCTAATGTGAAACAATACGACTGTTGTTAACGGTACTCAAGTGTATACTTGAGATTTGCTAAGAGGGTAGATTTTAACTGCTCTCATTACAAAAAAAAAGAAAGAAAGAAAATGGTAACTATAGGAGATGATGAATATGATGATTCACTTGATTGTGGTGACAATTTCATATATATGTATATCAAATCATCAAGTTGTACATCTTAAATATATGCAATTTTTGTTTGTCAATTATGTCTCAATAAAGCTAGAAAAAGAAAAAAATAGAAGCTTCAAGGCAAAAGGAACTTGATCAGTTCAGTTATGAATTGAAACCTCTCTTATGTTCCCTGAGAAACACACAGAAAAATTGAAATTATATTTACTTCTGCTTCTTAATGACTAAGATGTTAAAGCAAAGAAAATTGCTAGAGGCAGAGATAGACATTATACAATGATAACCATGTCACCCCACCTAGAAGACCTAAATGTATAGCAATCATAAATGTATATGCACCAAACAACAGAGGTGCGAAATATGTGAAGAAAATCTGATAGAACTGAAAGGACAGATAAATTCACAATTATAGTTGGAGACTTCAATACTTTCTCAAAAAATGACAGAACTAGACAGAAAATCAGCAAGGGTAAAGTAAAGGAATTCAACAAAACTATCAGCCAACAGTATCTAATTTAACATTTATGAAACACTCTCTCCAACAACAGCAAGACACACATTCTTTTCAAGATAGAACTATAAAATAAATTTCAAGAAATTTTAAAAAATTAAAATCATGCAAACTGTTTCCTCTGGCTACAATGAAATTAAACTAGAATTCAATAACAAAGATAATAAGAAAACCTCCAAGCACTTGCAAAGTAGACACTTCTGAATAATCCATGGGTGAAAGAAAAAGTCTCCAGCAAATTAAAAACTTTATTGAACTGGATGAAAATCAAAATGTAACACATCAAAACTGTAGGACACAGAAAAAGCAATGCTGAGAGGAGGAGCTAAAATACAAAATGCTTACCTTAGAAAAGATCAAGTCCAGGTGTGGTGGTTCATGCCTACATCCAGCACTTTGAAAGGCCAAGGTAGGCAGATTGCTTGAGCCCAGGAACTCAAGACCAGCCTACGCAACATAATGAGACCTAATCTCTACAAAAGATTTTAAAAATTTGCCAGGTGTGGTGGTGCATACCAGTATTCTCAGCTACTTGGGAGGCTGAGGAGGGAGGACTGCTTGAGCCCGGGAGGCTAAGGCCGCAGTAAGCCATGATTACACAACACAACTACACTCCAGCCTGAGTCACAGGCATCTCAAAAAAAAAAAATGCCAACCAAAAAAAAAAAGAGTTGTGACCTGGGCAAGCTGGCTGAATAGCAACAGCTCCGGTCTGTAGGTCCCAGCAAGATCAACACAAAAGGCAGGTGATTTCTGCATTTCCAACTGAGGTACCTAGCTCATCTCATGGGGACTGTTTAGACAGTGGGTGCAGCCCACAGAGGTTGAGTAGAAGGAGGGTGAGGTGTTACCTCACCCAGGAAGCACAAGGGGTCAGGGAACTCCCTCCCCTAGCCAAAGGAAGCTGTGAGGAAGTGTGCTGTGAGGAATCGTGCATTCTGGCCCAGATACTATGATTTTCCCACAACTTCACAACCCGCAGACTAGGAGATTTCCTTGGGTACCTACACCAGCAGCACCCCAGGTTTCAAGCACAAAATCTGGTGGGCAGACACTGAGCTAGCTGCAGTAGTTTTATTTTTATACCACAGTGGCACATGGAACACCAGCAAGACAAAACCACTCACTCTCCTGGAAAGGGGGCTGAAACCAGGGAGTCAAGTGGTCTAGCTCAGGGGTTCCCACCCCCATGAAGCCCAGCAAGCTAAGATTCACTGGCTTGAATTTCTTGCCATCAGCATGGCAGTCTGAAGTCAACCTGGGATGTTTGAGCTTGGTGGGGGAAGGAGCAACCACCATTACTGAAGCTTGAATAGGCAGTTTTCCTCCCACAGTGTAAACAAAGCCATGGGGAAGTTCTAACTGGGTGGAGCCCATCACAGCTCAGCAAAGCCGGTGTAGCCAGACTGCCTCTCTAGATGCCTCCTCTCTGGGCAGGGCATCTCTGAAAAAGAGGCAGCAGCCCCAGTCAGGGGCTTATAGATAAAACTCCCATCACCCTGGCACAGAGCACCGGAGGGAAAGGGTGGCTGTGGGCACAGCTTCGGCAGGCTTAAACGTTCCTGCCTACTGGTTCTGAGGAGAGCAGCAGATCTCCCAGCAGAGCATTCAAGCTCTGATAAGGGACAAACTGCCTTCTCAAGTGGGTGCCTGACCCCCATGCCTCCTGACTGGGAGACACTTCCAAGCAGGGATCAATAGACACCTCATACAGGAGAGTTCCAGCTGGCATCTGGTGGGTGCCCTCTGGGACAAAGCTTCCAGAGGAAGGAAGAGGTAGCAGTCTTTCCTGTTCTGCAGTCTCTGCTGGTGATACCCAGGCGAACAGAGTCTGGAGTGGACCTCCAGCAAAGTCCAGCAGACCTGCAGCAGAGGGACCTGACTGTTAGAAAGCAAACTGACAAACAGAAAGGAATAGCATCAATATCAACAAAAATGATGTCCACACAAACACCCCATCTGAAGGCCACCAGCATCAAAGACCAAAGGTAGATAAATCCACAAAGATGAGGAAAAACCAGCACAAAAAGCTGAAAATTCCAAAAACCAGAATGCCTCTTTGCCTCCAAAGGATCACAACTCCTCACCAGCAAGGGAACAAAACTGGATGGAGAATTAGTTTGACAAACTGACAAAAGTAGGCTTCAGAAGGTGGATAATAACCAACTCCTCCAAGCTAAAGGAGCATGTTCTAATCCAATGCAAGGAAGCTAAGAACCTTGAAAAAAGGTTAGATGAATTGCTAACCAGAATAACCAGTTTAGAGAAGAACATAAATGACCTGATGGAGCTGAAAAACAAGCACAAGAACTTTGCGAAGCATACACAATTATCAATAGTTGAATCGATCAAGCAAAAGAAAGGATATCAAAGATTGAAGATCAACGTCATGAAATAAAGTATGAAGAAAACATTAGAGAAAAAATAATGAAAAGGAACAAACAAAGCCTCCAACAAATGTGGGACTATGTGAAAAGACCAAACCTATGTTTGGTTAGCACACCTGAACAGGATGGGGAGAATGGAACCAAGTTGGAAAACACACTTCAGGATTATTATCCAGGAGAATGTTCCCAACCTAGCAAGACAGGCCAACATCCAAATTCAGGAAACAGAGAACACCACAAAGATTCTCCTCGAGAAGAGCGACACCAAGTCACATAATTGTCAGATTCACCAAGGTTGAAATGAAGGAAAAAATGTTAAAGGCAGCTAGAGAGAAAGGTCAGGTAACCCACAAAGAGAAGCCCATCAGACTAACAGCAGATCTCTCTGCAGGAACCCTACAAGCCAAAGTTGAGTGGGGGTCAATATTCAACATTATTAAAGAAAAGAATTTTCAAATCACAATATCATATCCAGCCAAACTAAGCTTCATAAGTGAAGGAGAAATAAAATCCTTTACAGACAAGCAAATGCTGAGAGATTTTGTCACCACCAGGCCTGCNAAAGGTGGTTAAACAGGGAAACAATAGTCATGTTTGCCTTTGAACATGCACATGACTGCTGGGTTTATATTTCAGCAGAAATGTTTCACTGCAGTCTTCATATAATTGTGTCTTTTGTTGTTGTTGTTTGAGACAGGGTCTTCCTCTACTGACCTGGATAGAGTGCACTGGCATGATCACAGCTCATTGCAGCCTTGCATCCTCAACCACTCAGGCTCAAGCAATTCTCCTATCTCAGCCTCCCAAGCAGTTGGGACTACAAGCAAGCACCATCACACTTTGCTAATATCTTTTTCATTTTTTGTAGAGATAGTGTCTCCCTCTGTTACCTAGACTTGTCTCCAGCTCCTGAGTTCAAACAATGCTCCTGCCTCAGCCTCCCAAAGTACTGGGATTACCAGCACGAGCCACTGCACCAGGCATAATTGTGTCTTCTTGAGAAGGCCTCCCCACTTGTATTCCAGCACAAACAGTTCTTTACTAGAGATAGAAGCAAAACCCTAATGATTTCAAGAAATGGACTCAGACTTGTTCTTCACCTTGAATCAAAGGAGAGATTGGAAGGGAATTGGTCAGGACCTACTGTAGCTCAGCGGAATAGGATCTGTTGATTAATACATATACATCCCTCCCCAAATGTCTCTGCACTGCTGTTTGAGACTGAATAACTCAGGCTTTGGGAAACATGCTGTGATGGACTATTGTTTCCTGGGTGATTGTCCTGTGGGAACACAAAGCTGGGCCAAATCCTATCGGTAGGGGGCTACATGGCTCCTATAGTGACATACATTTGTGCAAATTGCAGGAAGGCATGCAAGAAGGCATTTCATAAGGTGAAATTGTAAAAGGTAGTCCCTCCAGAAAAAGCGGCAGCCGGGTGGGATAATTTGCACCTGTAATCCCAGCCATTTGGGAAGCTGAGGTGGGAGGACCACTTGAGCCCAAGAGTTCAAGTCCAACCTGGGCAACATAGTGAAATCCCCACCTCTAAATTTTAAAGGATTTCTCAAAAAAAAAAAAAGCATACAAATGGCTAATACATATATGAAAAGGTGCAAAACTTCACTAAGTATCAGGGAAATGCATATCAAAACCACTAGATATAGCCCTGCACCTGTCAGAATGGCTATTATAAAAAAGACCAGGGATAATAAGTGTTGGCAATGATGTGAAGAAAAGAAAACCCTTGTATCCTGCTGGTGGGAATGTACATTGGCACAGCCATTACAGAAAACAGCATGAAAGTTCCTCAAAAACAAAAAGTAAATGACCATATGATTCAGATTCAGCAATTCCACTTTTCAGTATATATCCAAAGGAACTGAAATCACTATCTCCAAGAGATAGCTGCACTCCCATGTTTACTGCAGCACTACCCACAAAAGCCAAGATATGGAAACAGCCTAAATGTCCACTGACAGAAATGGATAAAGAAATTTGATACATGTACACATGTGTGTATGTGTGATAAAATATTATACAGCCTTTAAAAAGAAGGAAAACCTGTCATTTGTGACAACATGGATGAACCTGAAGAATGCCATGTTAAGTGAAGAAAGGCAGATGCAGAAAGACAAATATTGCATGATCCCACTTATATAGGAATCTAAAATAGACAAACTCATAAAGGCAGAGAGTAGAATGGTGGTTGCCAGAGGCTTGGGAAAGCGGGAAATGGGGAGATGTTGCACAAAGGGTACACAGTTTCAGTTATGTAAGATGTTTAATATCTGGAGATCTAATGTGAAACAATACGACTGTTGTTAACGGTACTCAAGTGTATACTTGAGATTTGCTAAGAGGGTAGATTTTAACTGCTCTCATTACAAAAAAAAAGAAAGAAAGAAAATGGTAACTATAGGAGATGATGAATATGATGATTCACTTGATTGTGGTGACAATTTCATATATATGTATATCAAATCATCAAGTTGTACATCTTAAATATATGCAATTTTTGTTTGTCAATTATGTCTCAATAAAGCTAGAAAAAGAAAAAAATAGAAGCTTCAAGGCAAAAGGAACTTGATCAGTTCAGTTATGAATTGAAACCTCTCTTATGTTCCCTGAGAAACACACAGAAAAATTGAAATTATATTTACTTCTGCTTCTTAATGACTAAGATGTTAAAGCAAAGAAAATTGCTAGAGGCAGAGATAGACATTATACAATGATAACCATGTCACCCCACCTAGAAGACCTAAATGTATAGCAATCATAAATGTATATGCACCAAACAACAGAGGTGCGAAATATGTGAAGAAAATCTGATAGAACTGAAAGGACAGATAAATTCACAATTATAGTTGGAGACTTCAATACTTTCTCAAAAAATGACAGAACTAGACAGAAAATCAGCAAGGGTAAAGTAAAGGAATTCAACAAAACTATCAGCCAACAGTATCTAATTTAACATTTATGAAACACTCTCTCCAACAACAGCAAGACACACATTCTTTTCAAGATAGAACTATAAAATAAATTTCAAGAAATTTTAAAAAATTAAAATCATGCAAACTGTTTCCTCTGGCTACAATGAAATTAAACTAGAATTCAATAACAAAGATAATAAGAAAACCTCCAAGCACTTGCAAAGTAGACACTTCTGAATAATCCATGGGTGAAAGAAAAAGTCTCCAGCAAATTAAAAACTTTATTGAACTGGATGAAAATCAAAATGTAACACATCAAAACTGTAGGACACAGAAAAAGCAATGCTGAGAGGAGGAGCTAAAATACAAAATGCTTACCTTAGAAAAGATCAAGTCCAGGTGTGGTGGTTCATGCCTACATCCAGCACTTTGAAAGGCCAAGGTAGGCAGATTGCTTGAGCCCAGGAACTCAAGACCAGCCTACGCAACATAATGAGACCTAATCTCTACAAAAGATTTTAAAAATTTGCCAGGTGTGGTGGTGCATACCAGTATTCTCAGCTACTTGGGAGGCTGAGGAGGGAGGACTGCTTGAGCCCGGGAGGCTAAGGCCGCAGTAAGCCATGATTACACAACACAACTACACTCCAGCCTGAGTCACAGGCATCTCAAAAAAAAAAAATGCCAACCAAAAAAAAAAAGAGTTGTGACCTGGGCAAGCTGGCTGAATAGCAACAGCTCCGGTCTGTAGGTCCCAGCAAGATCAACACAAAAGGCAGGTGATTTCTGCATTTCCAACTGAGGTACCTAGCTCATCTCATGGGGACTGTTTAGACAGTGGGTGCAGCCCACAGAGGTTGAGTAGAAGGAGGGTGAGGTGTTACCTCACCCAGGAAGCACAAGGGGTCAGGGAACTCCCTCCCCTAGCCAAAGGAAGCTGTGAGGAAGTGTGCTGTGAGGAATCGTGCATTCTGGCCCAGATACTATGATTTTCCCACAACTTCACAACCCGCAGACTAGGAGATTTCCTTGGGTACCTACACCAGCAGCACCCCAGGTTTCAAGCACAAAATCTGGTGGGCAGACACTGAGCTAGCTGCAGTAGTTTTATTTTTATACCACAGTGGCACATGGAACACCAGCAAGACAAAACCACTCACTCTCCTGGAAAGGGGGCTGAAACCAGGGAGTCAAGTGGTCTAGCTCAGGGGTTCCCACCCCCATGAAGCCCAGCAAGCTAAGATTCACTGGCTTGAATTTCTTGCCATCAGCATGGCAGTCTGAAGTCAACCTGGGATGTTTGAGCTTGGTGGGGGAAGGAGCAACCACCATTACTGAAGCTTGAATAGGCAGTTTTCCTCCCACAGTGTAAACAAAGCCATGGGGAAGTTCTAACTGGGTGGAGCCCATCACAGCTCAGCAAAGCCGGTGTAGCCAGACTGCCTCTCTAGATGCCTCCTCTCTGGGCAGGGCATCTCTGAAAAAGAGGCAGCAGCCCCAGTCAGGGGCTTATAGATAAAACTCCCATCACCCTGGCACAGAGCACCGGAGGGAAAGGGTGGCTGTGGGCACAGCTTCGGCAGGCTTAAACGTTCCTGCCTACTGGTTCTGAGGAGAGCAGCAGATCTCCCAGCAGAGCATTCAAGCTCTGATAAGGGACAAACTGCCTTCTCAAGTGGGTGCCTGACCCCCATGCCTCCTGACTGGGAGACACTTCCAAGCAGGGATCAATAGACACCTCATACAGGAGAGTTCCAGCTGGCATCTGGTGGGTGCCCTCTGGGACAAAGCTTCCAGAGGAAGGAAGAGGTAGCAGTCTTTCCTGTTCTGCAGTCTCTGCTGGTGATACCCAGGCGAACAGAGTCTGGAGTGGACCTCCAGCAAAGTCCAGCAGACCTGCAGCAGAGGGACCTGACTGTTAGAAAGCAAACTGACAAACAGAAAGGAATAGCATCAATATCAACAAAAATGATGTCCACACAAACACCCCATCTGAAGGCCACCAGCATCAAAGACCAAAGGTAGATAAATCCACAAAGATGAGGAAAAACCAGCACAAAAAGCTGAAAATTCCAAAAACCAGAATGCCTCTTTGCCTCCAAAGGATCACAACTCCTCACCAGCAAGGGAACAAAACTGGATGGAGAATTAGTTTGACAAACTGACAAAAGTAGGCTTCAGAAGGTGGATAATAACCAACTCCTCCAAGCTAAAGGAGCATGTTCTAATCCAATGCAAGGAAGCTAAGAACCTTGAAAAAAGGTTAGATGAATTGCTAACCAGAATAACCAGTTTAGAGAAGAACATAAATGACCTGATGGAGCTGAAAAACAAGCACAAGAACTTTGCGAAGCATACACAATTATCAATAGTTGAATCGATCAAGCAAAAGAAAGGATATCAAAGATTGAAGATCAACGTCATGAAATAAAGTATGAAGAAAACATTAGAGAAAAAATAATGAAAAGGAACAAACAAAGCCTCCAACAAATGTGGGACTATGTGAAAAGACCAAACCTATGTTTGGTTAGCACACCTGAACAGGATGGGGAGAATGGAACCAAGTTGGAAAACACACTTCAGGATTATTATCCAGGAGAATGTTCCCAACCTAGCAAGACAGGCCAACATCCAAATTCAGGAAACAGAGAACACCACAAAGATTCTCCTCGAGAAGAGCGACACCAAGTCACATAATTGTCAGATTCACCAAGGTTGAAATGAAGGAAAAAATGTTAAAGGCAGCTAGAGAGAAAGGTCAGGTAACCCACAAAGAGAAGCCCATCAGACTAACAGCAGATCTCTCTGCAGGAACCCTACAAGCCAAAGTTGAGTGGGGGTCAATATTCAACATTATTAAAGAAAAGAATTTTCAAATCACAATATCATATCCAGCCAAACTAAGCTTCATAAGTGAAGGAGAAATAAAATCCTTTACAGACAAGCAAATGCTGAGAGATTTTGTCACCACCAGGCCTGCCACACAAGAGCTCCTGATGGAAACAATAAATATGGAAAAGAAAAACTGGTACCAGCCATGGCAAAAACATACCAAACTGTAAAGACCATCTATGCTTTGAAAAAACTGCATCAACTAACAGGAAAAATAACCAGCTAGCACCATAATGAGAGGATCAAATTCACACATAACAATGTTAACATTAAATGTAAATGGGCTAAATGCCTCAACTAAAAAACACAGACTGGAAACTTGAGAAAGAGTCAAGACCCATTGATGTTCTGTATTCAGGAGACCCATCTCTCATGCAAAGATACACATAGGCTCAAAATAAAGGGATGGAGAAATATTTACCAAGCAAATAGAAAGAAAGAAAAAAAAAAAGCAGGGATTGCAATTCCAGTCTCTGATAAAACAAACTTCAAACCAACAAAAATCAAAAAAGACAAAGGGCATCACATAAAGGTAAAAAGATCAATGCAAAAAGAAGAGCTTATTTTTATAAATATATACGCACCTGATAGGAGCACCCAGATTCATAAAGTTCTCAGAAACCTACAAAAAGACTTAGACTCCCACACAAAAATAGAGGAAAACTTTAACATCTCACTGTCAATATAAGAAAGATCATCAAGACAGAAAATTAACAAGAATATTCAGGACTTGAACTCAGCTCTGGACCAAGCAGACCTAATAGACATCTACAGAATTCTCTAACCCAAATCAACAGAATATACATTCCTCTCAGTACCACATTGTACTTTTTCTAAAATTGACCACATAATTGGAAGTAAAACACTCCTCAGCAAATGCAAAAGAATGGAAATCATAACAAACAGTCTCTTAGACCACAGTGCAATTGAATTAGAACTCAGGATTAAGAAACTCACTCAAAACCTCACAACTACATGGAAATGGAACAACCTGCTCCCGAATGACTACTAAGTAAATAACAAAATTAAGGCAGACAGAAATAAGTTCTTTGAAACCAATGAGAACAAAGAAACAATGTACCAGGATCTCTGGGACACAGCTAAAGCAGTGTTTAGAGGAAAATTTATGGCCCAAAAGTCCCACAGGAGAAAGCAGAAAAAATATCTAAAATTGAAACCATAATATCACAATTAAAAGAGCCAGAGAAGCATGAGCAAACAAATTCTAAAGCTAGCAGAAGATAAGAAATAACTAAAATCAGAGCAGAACTGAAGGATATAGAGACATGAAAAACCCTTCAAAAAGTCAACCAATCCAGGAACTAATTTTTTGAAAATATTAACAAAATATACTGCTAGCCAGACTAATAAAGAAGACAAAAGAGAAGAATCAAATTAACACAATAAAAAATGATAAAGGTGATATCACCACTGATCCCACAGAAATACAAACTACCATCAGAGAATACTCTAAATACCTCTATGCAAATAAACTAGAAAATCTAGAAGAAATGCATAAATTCCTGGACACATACACCCTCCTGAGACTAAACGAGGAAGAAGTCAAATCCCTGATAGATCAATAACAAATTCTAAAATTGAGGCAGTAATTAATAGCCTACTAACCAAAACAAACCCAGAACCAGACAAATTCACAGCAGAATTCTACCAAAGGTACAAAGATGAGCTGGTACTATTTCTTCTGAAACTATCCCTAACAATAAAAAAGAGGGATTCCTCCCTAACTCATTTTATGAGGCCAGCATCATCCTGATACCAAAACCTGGCAGAAAAACAACAAAAAAGAAAATTTCAGGCCAATATCCCTGATGAAAATTGATGTGAAAATCCTCAATAAAATACTGGCAAATCAAATCCAGAAATACATCAAAAAGGTTATCCACCACGATCAAGTTGGCTTCATCCCTGGGATGTAAGGTTGGTTCAACATATGCAAATCAATAAATGTAATCCATATAAACAGAATCACTGACAAAACCACGATTATCTCAGTAGATGCAGATAAAGCCTTCAATAAAATTCGACGATGCCTCATGCTAAAAACTCTCAATAAACTAGATATTGATGGAACATATCTCAAAATTATAAGAGCTATATATGAGAAACCCACAGCCAATATCATACTGAATGGGCAAAAGCTGGAAGCATTACCTTTGAAAACCGGCACAAGACAAGGATTCCCTCTCTCGCCATTCCTATTAAACATAGTATTGGAAGTTCTGGCCACGGCAATCAGGCAAGAGAAAGAAATAAAGGGTTTTCAAACAGGAAGAGAGGAAGTCTTGTAAATTTATCTTGGCTATGTGGGACCCTTTTGGTTCCATATGAAATTTAAAGTAGTTTTTTCTAATTCTGTGAAGAAAGTCAACGGTGATGGGGATAGCACTGAGTCTATAAATTACTTTGGGCAGTATGGCCATTTTTACAATATTGATTTTTCCTATCCATGAGCATGGAATATTTTTCCATTTGTTTGTGTCTTCTCTTATTTCTTTGAGCAGTGGTTTGTAGTTCTCCTTGAAGAGGTTCTTCACATCTCTTGTAGCCAAGACAATCCTGAGGAAAAAAAAAAAAAGCTGGAGGCATCACACTACCTGACTTCAAATTATACTACAAGGCTACAGTAACCAAAACAGCATGGTACTGGTGCCAAAACAGATATATAGACCAATGTAACAGAACAGAGGCTTCAGAAGTAATGCCACACACCTAAAATCATCTGATCTTTGACAAACCTGACAAAAACAAGCAATGGAGAAAGGATTTCCTATTTAATAAATGATGTAGGGAAAACTGGCTAGCCATATGCAGAAAACTGAAACTGGACTCCTTCCTTACACCTTATACAAAAATTAACTCAAGATGGATTAAAGACTTAAACTTAAGACCCAAAACCATAAAAACCCTGGAAGAAAACGTAGGCAATACCATTCAGGACATAGGCATGGGCAAAGACTTCATGACTAAAACACCAAAAGTAATGGTAACAAAAGCCAAAATTGACAAATGGGATCTAATTAAACTAATGAGTTTCTGCACAGCAAAAGAAACTATAATCAGAGTGAATGGGAGAAAATTTTTGCAGTCTATTCATCTGACAAAAAACTAATATCTAGAATCTACAAGGAACTAAAGCAAATTCATGAGAAAAAAACAATCCCATCAAAAAGTGGGCCAAGGATACAAACAGACACTTCTCAAAATAAGACATTTATGCGGCCAACAAACATAAGAAATAATGCTCATCATCACTGGTCATTAGAGAAATGCAAATCAAAACTACAACGAGATACCATCTCATGCCAGTTAAAACGGTGATCATTAAAAAGTCAGGAAACAACAGATGCTAGAGAGGATGTGGAAAAATAGGAATGCTTTTATACTGTTGCTGGGAGTGTAAATTAGTCCAAACATTTTGGAAGACAGTGCGGCAATTCCTCAAGGATCTAGAACGAGAAATACCATATGACCCAGCAATCTCTTTACCAGATATACACCCAAAGGAACATAAATAAGTCTACTATAAAGACACATTCACATGTATGTCTAATGCAGCACTATGCACAATAGCAAAGACTTGGAACCAACCCAAATTCCCATCAATAATAGACTGGATAAACAAACTGTAGCACATACACACCACAGAATACTATGCAGCCATAAAACAGGATGAGTTTATGTCCTTTGCAGGGACATGGATGAAGCTGGAAACCATCATTCTTAGCAAACTAACACAGGAACAGAAAATCAAACACTGCATGTTCTCACTCATAAATGGGAGTTGAAGAATGTGAATGCATGGACACAGGGAGAAAAATATCACACAGTGGAGTGTGTCAGGGCGTGGGGGGCTCTGGGATGAATAGTGTTAGGAGAAATACCTAATGCAGATGATGGGTTGATGGGTGCAGGAAATCACCATGACACCTGTATACCTATATAACAAACCTGCATGTTCTGTACATGTATCCCAGAACTTAAAGTATAATAATAATATTAAAAAGTTCAGGGCCAGAGGAATTCACAGCTTAATTATATAAGACATTCAAAGAAAAATCACTACTAATCCTACTGAAACTATTCCAAAGATTGAGAAAAGGAAATTTTCCCTCAATCCTATGAAGCCAGTATCACACTGATATCAAAACCAAGAAAGGACATAACAAAAAAAGACAACTACAAACCAATATTTCTGCTGAACACAGATGCAGAGATCTTCAACAAAATACTAGCAAACTAATAAATAAAAAAAATCCAATAGCACATCAGAAAGATAATACACCATGATCAAGTGGGTTTCATCCCAGGGATATAGGGATGGCTTAATGTATGCAAGTCACTAAATGTGATATATCACATAAACAGAATTAAAAACAAGTCCGTATGATCATGTTGATGGACACAGAAAAAGCATTTGATAAAATCCAGCATTCCTTTATGATAAAAATCCTCAACAAACTAGACATAGAATGGACATACCTCAAAATAATAAAAGCCATATATTACAAATCCACAGACAATATCATGCTAAATGGGAGGATATTGAAAGCACTCCCTCCGAAAAATGGCACAAGACAAAGATGTTCACTTTCACCACTTCCATACAACATACTACTAGAAGTCCTAGACAGAGCAATCAGGCAGGAGAAAGAAATAAATGATATCCAAATTGGAAAAGAGAAAGTCAAACTATTGTTGTTCACTGATGATATAATTGTATACCTAGAAAACCCTAAAGACTCCTTCAAAAGACTCCTAGATTTGATGAATGAATTCAGTAAAGTCTCAGGTAAAATCAGTATACAAATATCAGTAGCATTGCTATGCACCAACAACAACCAAGCTGAGAATCAAATCAATAACTCAATCCCTTTAACAATCACTACAAAATCAAAATACCTAGAAACATACATAATGAAGGAGATAAGAGATCTCTACAAGGAGAACTATGAAACAAAAGAAACCATAGATGACACAAACAACTGGAAACATATCCCATGCTCATGGATTAGAAGAATCAATATCATGAAAGTGACCATACTGCGAAAGTAATCTATAGATTCAATGCAATTTCTTTCAAAATACCAACATCATTTTTCACAGAATTAGAAAACAATTCAAAAATTCATATGGAACAAAAGAATGACCCTGAATATCCAAAGCAATCCTAGGCAAAAAGAACAAATCTGGAGGCATCACATTACCTCACTTCAAGTTACACTACAAGGCTATAGTTTCCAAAAGAACTTGGTACTGATATAACAGTAGATATATAGACCAATGGAACAGAAAAGAGAACCCAGAAATAAATCCAAATACTTACGGCCAACTGATTTTGACAAAGCATACAAAAATATAAATTGGAGAAAGGACACCCTATTTAATAAATGGTGCTGGCAAGACTGAATAGCCACATGTAGAAGAATGAAACTAGATCCCTCTCTCACCTTATACAAAAATCAACTCAAAATGGATCAAAGACTTAAATTTAAGACGTGAAACCATGAAAGTCATAGAAGAAAACCTAGGAAAAACTCTTCCGGACATTGGCCTATGCAAAAAATTTATAACTAGGACCCCAAAAGCAAATGCAACAAAACAAAAAACAAATCAATCAGATCTAATTCAACTAAGAGGCTTCTGCACAGCAAAATAAATAATTGTCAGACTGAACAGACAACCCACAGAATGAGAGACAATATTTGCTAACTATGCATCCAAAGGACGACTAATATCCAGAATCTACAAGGAACTCAAACAAATCAGCAGAAAAAAAAAAAGATAATCCCATTCAAATGTAGGCAAATGAAATGAATACATTTCTCAAAAGAAGATAAACAAATGGCTAATAAACATATGAACAAATGCTCAACATCACCAATTATCAGAGAAATGAAAATTCAGACTACAATGAGATACTACTTTACCCCTGCAAAAGTGGCCATTATTAAAAAGTCAAACAAAAAATAGATGTTGGCATAGATGTGGTGAAAGGTGTGGCAAAAGGCAATGCTTATACACTGCTGGTGGAAATGTAGATTAGTAAAACCTCTACGGAAAACAGTATGGATATTTCCTAAAGAACTAAAGGTAGATCTACCATTTGATCCAGAAATCCCACTACTGGATATCTAATCAAAGGAAAAGAAGTCATTATATTAAAAAAGACAACCGCATACATGTGTTTGTTATACCACAATCCACAATTGCAAAGACATGGAACCAACCTAAGTGCCCATTGACCAATAAATGGATAAAGAAAATGTGGTATATATACACCATGAAATACTACCCAGCCATAAAAAAAAAGAAAAAAATAATATCTTTTGCAGAAACTTGAGTGGAGCTAAAGGCCATTATTCTAAGTAAAGCAACTCAGGAATGGAAAACCAAATACTATATGTTCTCACTTATAAGTGAAAGCTAAGCTATGGATAAGCAAGGCATATAAAGTTGTATAATGGACTTTGGCCACTTAGAAGTGGGAGATTGAGAAGGAGATATGATTTAAAAAAAAACATATTGGGTACTCTACATTGTGTATACTAGTTGGGTGATGTGTGCACTAAAATCTCAGACTTCAACACTATACAATTCATCCATGTAACCACAATCTACTTGTACCCCAAAAGCTACTGAAATAAAAAATGCATACATATAAACATATATATATATGTTTATATATATATATAGGCAATAAGTTTTTAAACAATAAAAATTATGCAATGTGGGATGTACTGTTTTATATATAAATGTCCAAAAGTTAAAATTAACTGTGATGTACAAATCTTCTAGATTGTTACAGAATGTTTTATCTGCTTGTTTTGTCAATTATACTAAGTGAAATGTAATATGGAGTTTGATATGGTTTGGACTTGTGTCCCTGCCCAAATCTCATGTGGAATTGTAATCCCCAGTGTTTGAGGAGGGGCCTGATGGAAGGTGATTGGATCATGGGGAAAAATTTGATCCTTGCTGGTCTCATGATAGGGAGTGAGTTCTCATGAGATTTGGTTATTTAAAAGCGTGTAGCATCTCCCCCTTCATTGTTTAGGGGCCTCCACCTAGACTTCAGAGGATGTATAAAAATGCCTGAATGTCCATGCAGAAGTCTGCTGCAGGGGTAGGGCCCTCATGGAGACCCTCTGCTAGGGCACTGCAGAGGGAAAAATGTGTGGCTGGAACCCCTACATAGTGTCCCCACTAGCACACTAACTAGAGGAGCTTTGAGAAAAAGAATACCATCTTCCAAACCCCACAATGGTAGAGCCACTGCCAGCTTGAATCATGCACCAGAAAAAGCCATAAGCACTCAATGTCAGCTTGTGAAAGTGCCCTGGGGGCTGTGCCCTACAGAGTCACAAAGACAGAGATTCCCAAGGCCTTGAGAACCCACCCCTTGCATCAGTGTGGCCTGGATGTAACACATGAAGTCAAAGAAGATTATTTTGGAGCTTTAAGATTTAATGACTGCCCAAATGGATTTTGGACTTGCATGGGGCCTGTAGCCCCTTTGTTTTGACTAATTTCTTACTTCTGGAATATAGTTATTTACCCAGTTTCTGTACCCCTGTAACTAACTTGTGTTTGAATTCACAGGCATGTAGGCAGAAGGGACATGCTTTGTCTCAGATAAGACTTTGGACAGTGGACTTTTGAGTTAATGCTGAAATGAGTTAAGACCTGGAAAACTGTTGAGAAGGGATGATTGTATTTTGCAATGTGAGAATGATGTGACATTTGGGAGGGGCCAGGAGTAATATGCTATGGTTTGGATTTGTGTCTCTGTACAAATCCCATGGCAAATTGTAATCCCCAGTGTTGGTGAAGGAGACTGATAGGAGGTGATTAATTAATGGGGACAGATTTCCCTGTTGCTGTTCTTGTGATAGTGAGTTCTCATGAAATCTGTTGTTTAAAAGTGTGTAGCGCCTACCCCTTCCTTCACTCTCTCTTCCTCCTTCTCTGGCTATGTAAGATGTGGCTCCTTCCTCTTTGCCTTCTGCCATGATTGTAAGTTTTCTGAGGTCTCCCCAGCCATACTTCTTGTATAGCCTGTGGAACTATGAGCCAGTTAAACTTCTTTTCTTTATAAATCATTCAGTCTCAAGTAGTTCTTTATAGCAATGTGACAATAAGCTAATACAAATTTGAAAGTAAAATTTCTCCCCCCAAAAAAGAGATGAGAAAGAAAAACAGCTTAGATAAAATAAAAGAATTTCTCAGTAAACACAAAGTACTCAACCAAAATGAAATAGAATGTTTTAGTAGCCCCATAATGATTAAGAATATAAAATGCATAATTTATTTTTAAACTCCCAAAAAAGAAGTCTCCAGGCCCAGATAACTTTAATACAAATTCTACCAAACATTTAAAGATAACTAATATAGATTCTATGCAATCTCTTCCAGAAAACAGAATTTAAGAAAACACTATCCAACTCATTTTATAAAGTTAATATTACCCTGATACCAAAATCAGACACAAACAGTACTGAAAAGAAAGGAAAAATACAAAAGAATAACCTTCATAATATATATGTCAAAGTTGTTTTTAAAAATATTCACAAATAGAATTTAGTAATATATAAAAAGAATTGTACACCATGAGCAAGGGGGATTAATTCCAGAGATACAAGGCTGTTTCAATATTTGAAAAATGAGCCAATGCCACCTTAGGTAACTTGGAAAGAAAAGAGTAAATTAAATTCAACAAGAAGAAAATAAATAGTAAAAGTTAGATCAGAAATAAATGAAACTGAAAGTAGAAAAAAACAATAACACCGAAACCTGGTTATTTTAAAAGATCAATAAAATCAGCAAGACTTGAACTAGGTTAACTAAGAAAAAAAATAAAGTACGCAAATTACTAATATCAGAAATGAAAGATGGGACATCACTACAGATTTCGTAGACATTAAGTATTACCCACTCTCAGGTACTTCTTTATACCAATGTGGGAATGAACATTTCTCACATGTTCATTATGTGAGAAATATTATAGAATAAAGAATAAAGGAATATTATGAGCAACTACATGCCCCAACATTTGGTAACCTAGATGAAATGATTCCTTGAATGACACAAGCTTTCAAAATTCAGACAATAAAAAATAGGCAATGTAAATAGCTCTGTTTCTATTTTAAAAATTGAATCAATAATTAATAACCTTCCAAAAGAAAAAGCATCAGACCCTGATGGGTTCACTGGTAAACTCTATCAAACATTTAAAGAAGAAATTACGTCAATTCCCTGAAATATCTCCCAGAAGATAAAAGCAGAGGGAATTCTTCCTAACTTATTCCATGAGGCCAGCATCACCCTAACAACAAAACCAAAGTAACTGCAAGAACAAAAACTACAGACCAATTTATCTGATAAATATAGATGCAAAACCGCTCAACAAAATATTAGCAAATTGAACTCAAATATATATAAGAAGACATTTTTTCTGCTCCTTGTGTCCCAACCACTCCACCTCCAGCCATGGCTAAAATGGACCCAGAAACATTTCAGGCAGGATACACAATACGACATAATCAAACAGGAGTAATCCCATAAATTCAAGGCTAGTTCAACATTCAAAAATTGATTAATGTAATCAATGACATTGACAGGCTAAAGAAAAAAATTACATGATCATACAAATAGATGGAGAAAAAAACACTTGAAAAAAATCCAACACCCATTTATGATAAAATATCTCAGTAAAATAGAAATAGAGACAAATTTCTTCAATTTAATAAAGAATATTTCTTCATACTTATGAGAAACTAGAAGCTTTCACATTAAGATCAAGAGTAAGGCAAAGATACCCTCTCTCACCACTCCTTTTTGATATCATATTGAAAGTCCTAGGTAATACTATAAAACAAAAAAAGTAAATAAAAGATATACTAATTGCAAAGGAAGAAATAATGTTGTCTTTGTTCACAGATGACATGAATGCTGTGTAGATTTTTTTTAAAAGAACCCCTGAAACTAACAAATAATTATAATTATAGCAAGTGATTGTATCTAGCCTTGCTTGACACAAGGTTAATAAAGTGAATTGTTTTCCTACATACCAGCAATAAACAAGAAGTATTTAAAATTAAATATTTAGGTATACATCTAACAAAATACGTACAAGATCTATATGAGAAAAAATACAAAATTCTGATCAAGAAAATAAAAAAAATAAATAAATGAACAGATATTCCATGTTCATGGATAGGAAGACTCGATAGTATCAAAATGTTAGTTCTTTCCAACTTAATATATAGACTCAATGCAATTCCAACCAAAATCCTAGTGATTTGCTTTATGGATATCTACAAAATCATTCTAAAATTTATATGGAGAGGCAAAACACACAGAATAGCCAATACAATATGGAAAGAGAAGAGGAGAACTGACACTATCCAACTTCAAGTTTAACATTAAAGGTATAATAATCAAGACCACATGCTATTAATGAAAGAGGAGAAAAATAGATAATCAATCAGAATAGAGAGACCATAAATAGACCAATATAAATATAATCAACTTATCTTTGACAAAGGAGCAAAGGCAATGTAGTAAAAGACAGACGACTTTTCAACAAATTGTGCTGAACAAATAAACATTCACATGCAAAAATAATCTAGACACTCTTTGGGAAAACTAACTAAATAAATCTTACATTTGTCAAGAAAATTAACTCAAAATGGATGATAGCTTAAGTGTAGAACATAAAACTAGTAAAACTTTTAGAGATAATATAGGAGAAAAATCTAGGTAATCTTGTTTTTGTCAATGACTCTTTAGATATAACATCAAAGGTACTACCCATAAAAGAAATAATTGATAAGCTGGACTTTATTAAACTTAAAAATGTCTGCTCTGTGAAAGACACTATCTAGAGAATGAAAAGACAAGTCATATACTGGGAGAAAATATTTGCAAAAGACATCCGATAAATAAACTGCTGTCAAAATATACAAAGAACTCTTAATACTCAACAATAAGAAAATTAACAACCTGATTAAAAAATAGAACAAAGATCATAACAAGAACCTCACTAAAGAAGATATGCAGATGACAAGCATATCATGACACTCCACATCATACGCATTCCCATGGTGAAGAAAATACAAATTAAAACAAAAAGAGATACTACCACACATCTATCAGAATGGTCAAAATCCAGAACATTGACAATACCAAATACTGAAAAAGATATGGTGCAATAGGAACCATCCTTCATTGCTGGTGAGAATGCAAAATAGTGCAGCCATTTTGGAAGACAATTCGGCTGCTTCTTACAACACTAAACATACTCTTACCCTATAATTCAGCAGTAACACATTTTGGTATTTAACTAAATGAGTTTGAAAACTCTTGTCCACACAGAAACCTGCACAAGGATGTTTATAGCAGCTTTATCATAACTGCCAAAACTTAAAGGCAACAAAAATGTCTTTCAGTAGGTGAATGGATACATAAACTGTAAATCCAGACAATAAAATATGATTCAGCACTAAAAAGAAATGAGCTATCAAGCCATAAAAAAAGAGGGGGCCAGGCATGGTGGTTCACACTTGTAATTCCAACACTTTTGGAGGCTGAGGCGGGCAGATCACAAGGTCAGAAGATCTAGACCTCACTGACCTACATGGTGAAACACCATCTCTACTAAAAATACAAAAATTAGCTGGGTGCCATGGTGCATGACTGTAATCCCAGCTACTCAGGAGGCTGAAGCAGGAGAATCGCTTGAACAAGGGATTGAAGGTTGCAGTGAGTCGAGGTCGTGCCACTGCACTCCAACCTGGCAACAGAGCAAGACTCTGTCTTAAAAACAAAAACAAAAACAAGGGAAACTTAAATGCATATTACTAAGTGAAAAAGGCCAATCTGAAAAGGCTACATATTGTATGCTTACAACTATATGACATTCTAGAAAATGCAAAACTAAAAAGATCCATGGTTTCCAGAAGTAGGAGAGTGGAAAAGTGAATAAGGTGCAGCACAGAAAATTTTCAGGGCAATGAAAATACTGTATATAAGAATATAATGGTGGATATACGTCCTTATAAATTGGTCCAAACTTATACAATGTACAACACCAAGAGTGAACTCTAATGTAAACAATAAACTTTAGGTGATAATGATGTGTCAACATATGATCATCAACTGTAACAAATGTACTACTCTGGTGGGGGATGGTGATAATGGAAAAGCTATGTATATGTAGGGGCAGGGAGATTTATGAGATATCTCCTTTACCTTCTCAATTTTGATATAAATCTAAATCCAATACTGTATATATATATATATATATATATATATATATATATGTATATATAGATAGGTAATACTTTAAGTTCTGGGGTACATGTGCAGATCTTGCAGAATTGTTACATACATATACACATGCCATGGTGGTATGCTGCCTCCATCACCCGTCACCTACATTAGATATTTCTCCCATTGTTATCCCTCCCCAATCTCCCCATCCCATGCTATTCCTCCCCTAGTCCCCAACCCCCCAACAGACCCCAGAATGTGACGGTTTCCTCCCTTAGTCTGTGTGTTCTCATTGTTCAACACCCATCTATGTGTAAGAACAAGCAGTGTTTGGTTTTCTGTTCTTGTGTCAGTTTGCTGAGAATGATGGTTTCCAGATTCATCCATGCCCCTGAAAAGGACATGAACTCATCCTCTTTTATGGCTGCATAGTATTCCATGGTGTATATGTACCACATTTTCTTTACCCAGTCTATCAATGATGGGCATTTGGGTTGTTCCAGTCTTTGCTATTGCAAACAGTGCCACAATGAACATACATGTGCATGTGTCTGTATAATAGAATGATTTATAATCCTTTCAGTGTATATTCCCAGTAATGGAATTGCTGGGTCAAATGTTATTTCTAGTTCTAGATCATTGAGGAATCACCACACTGTCTTCCACAATGGTTGAACTAGTTTATACTCCCACTAACAGTGTAAAAGCATTCCTATTTCCAATACTGCTCTTAAAAAATAAAGACTTAAGAAAATGAATCAATGTAGTTCATCATAGTAATAGGCTAAAGAAGAAAAGCACATGATCATATCAATCGATGCAGAAAAAGCATTTGACAAAATTCAATACCCATACATATATTTAAAAAAAAAAAGCTCTCAGAAAACTTCCTTGACTTGATAGAAATCATCTATAAAAACAAAACAAAGCAAAACAGATAGTTAATATTATACCCAATGATAAAAGTCTGTATGCCTTCTCCCTAAGATTGGGAACAAAGCAAGAAATGTTGCTCTCCCTATTCTTATTCAATATACTGCCCAAAATTCTAGCCAATGCAATAAAGCAAGAAAAGGAAATTAAAATGCATATGATGAAAAATAAATAAATAAAACTGCCCCACTGGCAAAGGACATTATTGTATACATAAAAAATCCCAAGGAATCTTCTAATAAAACCATCTTAGAGCTAATAAGAGAGTTTAGAAAATTCACAGGATACAGAGTAAACATACAAAAATTAATTATATGTTAATATACTAGCAATAAGCACATGAATACTAAAATTAAAATTATAAGGACTTAGAAAATGAGATATTTAGGTATAAATATAACAAAACAGATATAAAGCTAGGATTTTGAAAACTACACAACACTGATGAAAAAAATCAAAGAAGATCTAAATAAATCAAGATACATACCATGTTCATGGATTGCAAGACTTGACATAGCAAAGACGTCAATTCTTCCCAAACTAATGTACAGATTGAATACAATTCCTATCGAAATCCCAGCAAGATTTTATAGACAAGATTATTATAAAATGTATATGGAAGGACAGAGAAACTAGAATTACTAGAATAATTTTGAAAAAGTAGACTAAAATGGAAGTAATCAGTCTACCCAATTTCAAGGCTAATTATATAGCTACAGTTATGAAGACTGTTTGCTATTGATGAAACAGAACCTAAGACTCAGAAATGACTCACAAAAATACATCCAGCTAATTTTTTACAAAAAAATGCAAAAGCAATTTAATGAAAGTAAGATAGCCTTTCAACAAACGGTGCTAGAACAAACATCCAAACAACAAAGCAAAAAAGGAAGAAAGAGAGAAAAGGAGGGAGGAGGAGAGGAAGGAGAGCCTCTAAGTCTCATACCTCACACAAAAATTAACTCAAAATGGGTTATGGACTTAAATGTAAAATATAAATATGAGGCGATGGCAGCAAGAAAGAAATGGGTACAGCTATAAAAGGATGATATGAGGGATTCTTGTGATAAATATGTATGTCATCTTGACCATATCAATATTAAAATCCTGGTTTTGATATTGTACAATAATTTTGTAAGATGTTGCCATCAGAGGAAACTGGGTTGAAGATACATACTAAAACCTCTTTGAATTAGTTCTTACAACTTTATATGAATCTGCAACATTTCAAAATAAAAAGTTTAACATAAAAATAACTAATAAATGCCTCTCTCAAAAGTTTAATCCATATTTGAGTTTCAAACAAGAATGGAAATCTCAATGCACCCAAAGGGAAACTTAAGGCTGGAGAGTAGATGGAGTTAAAGCTGGATGGCTCTTGAGAGATCCATGGCCAGCTAGCTATTCAGATTAAGAATTAGAATTTACGCCCACTGTGTGGAGGGCTGGTCGGCCTGCCCTGGCTGTCGGGCCTGCCACGGTGGGGGTCTCAGGAAAATTTAAATTATAAATAAATAAATAAATAAATAGAATTAGAATTTAATTTCCCAGCAGGGGCTAGAATTAGGACTAGAGTTTTTGACAAGCCAAGAACTGTATTCACTTTAGTAAAGCCTGAGCTAAGAAATGCTAGGAACAGGAATTAAATAATGTGTTGTAAACAGAAATTAAAACTATTACTTTAATGATCCAGGTACACAGTCCAGAGGGTAAGTGCTTGGCAGAAGTTGAATGCCCCATGAAAAATCAGAACCCCAATCCTATCTTATGCATGAGGGTAGAGTCTCACATTTTGCACTATCCTTCCAGTGCAGAAATCTAAACCGAAATACTAACAGCAAATTCACTTGGAATCAATCCTGTAGTGCCCCTGGCAACAGCAAAACCAAAACCACCTCCACTGAAATTCTCATTCCTGAGGATAAATTCAGAGTCTAACTGATTAAAGAACACAGTTCCTCCATCAAAAAGCTGAGAATGGAGCAAATCAACTAAACTGTTAAACAAATTCAAATCATAGACAACTCCAGGAGAACACAGCTCCAACATCTCATTCGAATGACCACATCCAAAACAAAGAAAGCCAGGCTTGCACCCCAGAAATAACAGGCAGATGTCCTGGTCCACATGAAAGTGTTTCCTTCCTAAGAAAGACTTCTCAAGTACTACTTCTACCCCTAAAAGTGGAGAAGTGATTAGAACCAGCAGATCCTAGGCCTGCCATCCTGTGAATTTGAATGTAGGGTCAGCCCTGGATGAAAGAGAAAACAAATACACTACATGTCAGACCCTAGACATGTGGTCAGAAGTCAGACATAGTCCAACCACTAGCCTTTTGACTAGGACCACTCTAGGTGGACACTGGCAAATTTTGGCACACAAGCAAATGAACTTGAATCCAGTCAAGTAGTGCTAACACAGAAAGGAAAGAAACTCATTTGGCTTTGGTGCCTTTTTAAAATAACCATCCATTAAACATCCAATTATATGTAAAAATTTCCAAGGTAATCCTGCCAGGGGAGTGTTTCTTCTAGAAAAATCATTCACTAATTTGGATGTGAAAATTTTCTATCATCTTAACTACCACTTTGTGCTCCTGAACTTTGTATGAATCTGGTAATGCCTACATGATAGTGCTCTTGTTCCTTGAAGCCATTTGAAATTGAAAGGGTCCTAGTATTCTTCCCAAGCCTGGGATAATGCTAAACAATATGGAATTCTTAGAAAGCACAAGATGAAAGTAGGGAGCAATTTAGAGCAGTGGTTGTACCCCTGGTTGCTCATTAGAATCACCTGGGGAGATCTGCTACTTTAGAGTAATATTGACCAAATACCACCTGTTAACACTCACTTATGCTAAGCCAGTGGTTGGCAACATTGACTGCACTTTAGAATCTCCTGGGGAGCCTTACAAAATGCTGATGTCTGGAATCTACTCTCAGACCAATTAAATCAGAACATCTAGGCTATGGGGTTGGGACATGGGTCCATTTTTAAAGCTAGCCAGCTAATCTTAATGTTGAGCAAGGGTTAAGAATGACTACTCTAGTCCAGGGCTTCTCAAACTTCAGTGGGCATCAGAAACTCCTGGAGAGCTTATTAAAACAAAGGTTTCAGACAGGCAAATCTATAGACTGAACGTGGATTAATGGTTCCCTAGGACTGGAGGAATGGGAAAATCGGTACGTAACTGCTAAGGGATACAGGTTTACTCTGTGGGCTAATGAAAATATTCTAAAATTTATGATTATGGTTGCACAATTCTGAATATATTTAAAGCCATTGAGCTATAAACTTTAAGTGAGTTAACTGTGTGTATGTGAATTATATCTCAATAAAGCAGCTAAACACACACACAGAGATATTTGCCCATCCCCAGAGACTCTAATGCACTAGGTCTGAAGTGGAGCCCATGGGTTTGTCTTTGTTATGAGCTCCCATTAAATGTGATGTTGATTCTGCAAGTCTGCAGACCATACTGCTCCATCCCATGGAAAGGTGCTCATGCTTAATGAGCATGATAATGTTTCATCATCAAAGGCTCTTTCTTCAGTTCTGGCCATAAAGGATCAGGTGCCATGATGCTTCCAAAGTTGTCTCACAGAAATGAGAGCCAAGATTGCAAAGGGCAGATGTGATGTGAGTCCACAGCAAGCCTAGAGGTTGACAGTTGGAAAATGTTCTGCAGCTCAACTAAGCCGCTTGTAAAGCCCGGAGATAAGAGGAAAAGGAAAATAGAAAACCATTCACCATTCTTGATTTTATGGTATGATCTAATTAGGAGAAAATGATAAATACCTAATATGAAAATCCAAATTTACACAAAGAGGCAAAGCAAGACTTTATTGTAAAATGCAATTCATTCCCAGAGGCTCTTTGGAAAACTTAAACTGCTATATAATGTTTTATATGAATTTTCTCACAGTATTCTAGCAAAGCCAAACTCTACAGATACAAGATAAACAGAGCCCTAAATTACAAAGTACAGAAATTCTTAGCAAAATGGCAGTAACAATGGAAAAATTTGGAACAAGTGCCTTTTGTAGGAATGCCAGTGCCACTAGAAGGTTTGCTTAACAAACCAGCCCTGGCACAGGTGCCAAGGCCGAAAAAATGGACTCCTCCATAACCACCCTCGGGACTCTGGGATCCTTTCCCCTGCATTCACTCACTCCCTAAACACACACCTCAAAAAATCTCAGCAGAATTCCTGAGCATTGTTTGCCCTGCAGTTGTTGGTGGGGCTGTCACTGTTTCTGCATTTTGAGATATAGCGTATAATAATAGAAAGACTTGAACCCAAGGTAGCTTGCACGGTGAATTTATTCAACGTCTCCAAGCTGCCTCATCTGCTAAAACAAGGCAAAGGGGACAATGTACACGAACCACACAGTAAACAACATATTCCCGTGTCTGGCATATTCAAATAATAAAATATAGTAACAGCAGCCAACATTCATTATTAACTATTTATTAAACACTCTTCACAATACCCTATTAAGAGTGTCAGCAAAATTTTTCTGAAAGACCAGGTAGCAAATATTGTGCGGTTCCTCAGCCACACAGTACCTACCCCGACTACTCTGCTCTGTTGTTGCAGGTCGAAAACAGCCGTAGACGATCTGTAAACACATAATATATCTGCCTTTCAATAAAACTTTATTTATAAAAACAAGAGGGAGGCCACATTTGGCCTATGGTTCATAGTTTGCCAAACCTTGTTCCATGAGGCAGGTACTATTATTATCTCCATTTTACAGATGAGAAAACAGAGGCACAAAGGGACCAACTGACCGCCCAAGGTTTCCTCATGTAGTCTGATTATGAAGCACACAGAGTCAACTATTCCATCACAGCAGCTGCTAACACCCTCATTATTCGTAACATTCTCACTCAGTCCAAATCTAAGTTCTGCTCATTCAAAATATGCTGCCCAGCCAGTTAGTCAACAATACCCTCAGGGCTGCCTCAGAGGCTGAAGACCAAACTCAAATCTTTCCTTTTCTTCCCCCTCCAACCCTGTCCTAATATTCCTGGTTGGAGTTCTGTCTGCCTCCTCTGAACCCTCAGTGACCTTACTCTTTGTACCTCTCAAGTTGATCTATTATTTATTAAACACTTTCTCACCAACCCCTCTGGAGGCCAGGATCATCACATCACAGGGGCTTAACTCCCATATATCAGTGCATCTGTGAATCTGTTGGTAGTAGGTCACCGGCTGAGGCTCTAGGGGCCAGGGCAGAGGAAGGAAAGGCCAGTGCCCATACTCACCAGTCCATGGCAGGCACTGAGAGCCGCCGTCCCAACTCTGGTGCCCTGCTGCAGAACCGTGCCACTGAGATGGCAGAGGGGGGCGGAGGAAGCCATCATCTTAACATTGGAGAGGTTCCCATATCTTTTCTCCATGATGTAGCTATTGGAAAGAAATCTTCGATTGACTGTCAAGTTAAAAAATAGGTCCTTCTCCTCATGAGAAATTTTGTAGTACACCCAGTCCTCTGAGCCATCCAAATCTCTCTTCCTCCTGCTGCTCGTGATGAGATGGTGCAAGCCATAGGACAGAAAATGCCCACTGGCGTCTACTCGAACTGGGCCCACCACGTGGTATTCTGGCAGGCTCTTGATAAAATGCTCTGCAAGAAAAGGAGAAATGGAAGAACATTGAGAGAGATCGGTAGTAAGGCAAACCCACTTTCGTTTGGAACTTAGATGCTAGCTTTTTAATTACAAAATCCCACTGTTGACTTGAAGTTTAGCGATCCCTTTCATCATACAAATACTGTTAACGTTAAATTCCCAGAACAACTCAGATTTACCTAGTGCCCCACCTCAGTGACATATCGGGTATTTTATCAGAGACAAATTAAGATGGGAATTAATCCGTGAGGGATACTGTTAGAAAAGGAGCAACCTCTGAATGAGGAACAAGAATCTTTCAAGTCTAGAGCTCAGTAAGACAAATCACAGAGCTTCACTGTGGATTACAAGGCACTTCAACACATCAGGAGCTTCCTGTTAGGTCAGATTAGAGGGAAAACAACAGAAAAACATGGTGAACTCATCATATACATGCTCACACCAATTAGAGCATAAGAGTGTTCCATAATGTAACAAAGAATGTGTAAAAGAAGAGGGTTTTTAAAAAAATGTTTACAAAATGCATATGATAAGGGGATATATCAGGATCTGAGGCATTGGCTCAAAATATAAAAACTGCCACTTTAAAAATGCAAGACAGGAATGCTTGATCCAACACAAGAACACATACACATTTGGACCTACTCAAATGTGTCTCTCTACCACTACCTTCTTATTTTGTTCTTTGAGAATAACAAAGAATCTACCTAGCAGGGAATTTATCATCACTCTGGATTACAGACTTCTTAAGGAAAACCATTAACCATTTAGTAAGAAAAACTAAACTTTTGCAAAA
>NW_016107520.1:3702054-3705886 GCF_001604975.1 Cebus imitator | reverse complement strand
AAAAAAAAAACCTTCTACTTGTCACCTCTCAGTTGTAATTTTGCACTTTGTAATTTGCTTTACTTTGCTCATGTAGCTTCCCCAACTAGAATGTCTTCTGCATTCTATCAAAATCCTGTTTATGCATTCACATCTCCACTCAAATCCTCCCTCTTCATTCTCCTAGTGTCCCTGGCTAAACTTCTCTCTCCTTTCCCTGAACCCTCATGCCCTTACTTTCTGTACCTACCAGAATGGCTTCATTTTATATTGCCTTTTATTATTTATCACCAAATCCTTCAAAGGTCAAAATCTTGTACATCACAGGTGCTCAGTTCTTATATGTTGATGTATCAGTAAACACTATCGTAGCTGGTTAATTAAAATAACTGGACTTAATGGAATACAATTATAAAAGAGCTTTTTTTTTTTTTTCCCCAGACAACTACCTCCAAAATGATTCCAAGGTGGAATCATTCTTCTCTGCCTTGGATGAAATATGGGGCAGAACAGAGTTTCCACTCTCAGGTACTAATAAATGGTCTCCATTTTTAGGTGTAAAAAGTCTGGACACATTACTTCCAAGTGCAGCAGCTAGGCACCACAGACCACACAGCAACATGGGCGAATCTTAACAGCAATGCTCCATGAAAAACAATAAATAAAACAAGCTAATGCAGAGCTATTTACATTCATGGAAAATGTGCACACACTGAAACAATAATACAACGTTTTCCAGAACACACAAGAACAAGAAATACATATGGAACCCATTAAAATGGTTTTCCATGGGGAAGAATGGGAGTAGGGAGTGGAAACAAAAATGCATAAATATATATAATAAAAAAAGCTTTTTCACAAATTCGTGATACTAGTGTGCCATGAACTGAGGTGTATAACTGACTCAGTCCTCTCTCCTGCCCACTTACTCCCTAAGAAACGTCTGCATCAATTAGTATTGGGAGGACCTTCCAAGTCTAGACTTGGAAGAGAAACTGTAGGTGGGGAGGTGGATGCAGTCAGCTCCTGTAGTATTTCTCTCTGGCTGCTCTTCTCCTCTGCTACTCACAGTGATGCCTCTGGCTCTTCCAGGGCTAGAACAGGGAAGGCAGTTAGGGGCAGAAAATATCTTATTCAGTTGGGTCTAGCAATGGTATCATCTAGCAATGGTGTCCTGTATATAGCCAGTGTCCACATGCTGACTGACCTCTTCTATTAAGAGAAGCTCCGTAGGCATTAGGAGACCTCTGCCCCCTTCAGGTTCCTCAATGTGAGCAATTCCTCCTCCAACTGGCCACCCACTGCTTTCCCATCTTCTACCACTTTACTGAAACCATGTTACCCCTGCAGGGCATCCTCCTTGGCATCTTTTCAAGATGATCCACATCTGGTTGCCTCCCATGAGGTCCAAATCTGGCTCTAAGAGGAACCACATACCTGACCGTCCCTCCACCCCCACCCTGTCATGAAAATCAGGCCACTCTTGGCCATGCTCTTGGTCAGTCCTGTCACTAAATGTCATTCCAGCCAGTCTTTTGCCTATCAGTATTTTAAGGCTAAAATGTTAGTGGTCATGCTCCCCAAGCCCACAGCAAGCTCTCTGAGACCTCTAACCATCCCTTCACGTGTCTTGAGTTGGGGCACTGTAGGGGAATGAATGCCCTGGGACTCTCATCTCTCCTGAAGAAATTCTGTCTCTGAAATCTCTCCACAGGCTTTAAGCCTCTCCTCTCGAGCATACTGGGAGAGTGAAGGAATTAGCATCACACCATCACCCTGCACATCCCACACACAGTCTGAAATTTCTCTTTAAATATGTGTGAAAAATTATTATCCTTTTTTTTTCTTCCCAGACTTAAGATTTTGGCAGAAACTGAGACAAAGAAAGAGTCCCATTTTAATACCTTGTTAGACATGCAAGTCTCTGCATCTTCGTCAAAACAGAAAAATAAGCATCTTTTCTAGCAGATTACTTTTTCAAAAAGCCAGATTGATTGATTTAAGGGGAGCACAAATGAAAAGCAACCACATTTTAAAAAATGAATTCTGAATAAAATGTTACACTCTTCCAAGTCAGATGAGCATATAACCTATTGAACAACTCTGAAAAGAGTTGAAAATATCTTATTTGTTATACCCAGGAAACTACTATAATAAAATTTAGGTTGTCATGAAACTAACAAGTATGATTCTCAATCAATCTTACATTATTAAAAAATTACTCTAAATTTTTATGTAAGTTGATATATCAAAATAATTGTGGCAATTTTGCAGAAGTATGATCTCTTCTATAATTGCAACTGTGAGATATATTAATATATATGCATATGAATAAGGCCTTTGAAATAACGGGTAAGAGTGAAAATGTTTATGATGATGAGATTTGGGGTGTGATTTTTCCTTTTGAAATTTGTAGTCCCTGTGTTGCTTTTCCCAATTAAAGATAAATAGGTGAGAAGGACTTAATGAGAGAGTGCTGCGCTGGCTTGTAAGAGAACTATATAAAATATCCAGTAGACAAGGTAAGTAAGGCATGCCAGTGCCCCATGACACAAGACAGTCTGACACTGGTCGCTCTTGACGCCCTGCTGGCTGTGCCCATTACAGCTGGCTGCATCCTGAGGGAAGAATTCACCTTGGAAAAGCCATCCCTTGACTGAGACCACTGGACATACGGAAGGAAGGCTAGAGTAGAGCTCAAGGTCTTCTCGGGCATTAGAAAAGCGAAATGAGTTTGGAGTGACAGATCCACAGGAGTGTTATCAGGAGGTAAGGGTGTGAGAAAAGCAGGCTAGGGTGGAAGCAGCTTTAAAAGGCAGGCTAGTATTCTGCCATCCAGGCCATCCAGCGGATAGAAGCAATAATCCCAGATCTGAGTTAGAAGAACTGCAATGGGAAGAGTGCAGAGGAAGCAAGCTTAATCGAGGAGTTATGTCAATGTATCCAGAAAACATATTTTTCCATACACTTTCCAACTTAAAATATCCCTTACAGAAACCACTTCTGAAGGTACGTCTCACAGATTTAAACATGATTCTTGAAAGTGTAAAATGAAAGACTAAAGCTTGTCAAAGCCCTAACACCTATTGCTCAAAAAATAAAAGAGCAAACCAATTTATAAATTTTGACCCAGTTGCTTTTGATCTAATGGATTTTTAAAAGAGCCAATCTAAATTGGCTGTAGAATAACATGATGATAATAATTATAGTGTTTCACGAGCACTTATTATGAGTCAGGTACCATAAGTCTTTCCTCATTCAATACTCACAACAGCCCTGTGGCAGAGATTCAGTTGTTATCGCCATTTCATAGGTAAGGAAACTTGAGTGAAGGAAGTCACTATGCCACATTACACAACATTCCTTGGATTGAAACACTGTGCCTCCTATTTCAAAACCATGCTCTAAACACCACACTTCATCAGAGAAATGCAAATCAAAACAACATTGAGATACCATCTCACGCCAGTTAGAATGGCGATCATTAAAAAATCTGGAGACAACAGATGCTGGAGAGAATGTGGAGAAATAGGAACACTTTTACACTGTTGGTGGGAGTGTAAATTAGTTCAACCATTGTGGAAGACAGGATGGCGATTCCTCAAGGACCTAGAAATAGAAATTTCATTTGACCCAGCAATCCCATTACTGGGTATATATCCAAAGGATTATAAATCGTTCTTCTATAAGGACACGTGCACACGAATGTTCATTGCAGCACTGTTTACAATAGCAAAGACCTGAAACCAACCCAAATGCCCATCGATGATAGACTGGACAGGGAAAATGTGGCACATATACACCATGGAATATTATGCAGCCATCAAAAACAATGAGTTTGTGTCCTTTGTAG
>NW_016107520.1:3699833-3701654 GCF_001604975.1 Cebus imitator | reverse complement strand
TTCAACATCAAAAAAAAAAAAAAGAAAGAAAGAAAAGCAGGTGCTCTTGGTAGAGAGCATAGTAAGCTTAGAGCTAATAACACTGCTCCTAGGGACGGTGATCTGACCAGACAAGAAGTGCTTCACCTCTTTACACCTCAATTTGCTTAGCAATCAATGGTAACTGCCTCTTTTTCAGACAAAGTAATGGGGAATACGATCAGTTTTCCCTCCTAATCTGATTGCATAGGAGGCAGCTAAGCCATGGCAGCCCACAGTTGTGGATGGAAATCGGAAGTCACTTACAAAGTGTGGTTTGTGTTGGTGACCCAAGCTCAGCTACCTCATCTATACAAAGGGCATAATAATAATATCTACCTCCCTGGTAGCTGAGTTTCTACCCTTAAAACCAACAATGCTAGTGTTTAGCTAATGAATGTTATTTGTCAAGTACGATTTTAAATCTATTAAATATATTAATATATTGGAGCCTCATTCCCAGCCTAGGAGGTAGATGCTTTTTAATGGAATGCTTCACAGATTTGCATGTCATCCTTGAACAGGGGCCATGCTAATCTCTGTATCACTCCGATGTTAGCATATGTGCTTCCAACGTGAACATTAACTGTATTTTTTCTTTATATTTATTTCTATCTTAGAGAGAACTGAATGTCTAACACACATTTCTAAAAAAGTTATGAAATTCCTGTAATAGAGGTTTATTTTCATAGTTATCTTCCACGTAAGATAACTGTAACCTTGCAACACTATTTTTATTACAGAAATTTACACATGTTGAAAGGTTGTTGAAATGTTGTGAAGAATTGTGTTGGTCTCCTCAAAATTGTGAAGTATGCCACAGAAGGATGGATTTGTTCACCAACTCTGTTATAACTAATCCACTAACTATATAGCTTATTATAACCATCACAAAATATCAAATCTGTGGACTCTCTTCTTATATTAATAGGTGAAATCATTTCCTCCTTGCAGAATTTCTTTTGGCAAATAGAATACATAAATAATCAAAACACTTATCTGAAAACACTGCAACATTCCATCTGTTTCTTGCACAAGACTGGAGTTCATCTCTAATACGGAATAAAGTGCCTGTCCTGTTGATTTCACAGGGATGTCAGGAGCAAAAGAGGTCATGGAACAGACGGGTGCTTTGTAAACAGCATAGGGGCAAACAAACCTAAGGGGATATGATTGGCTGTAGAAAAGAGGGAGTATGTTGTGTGCAAGCTTAATATTTCCCATTGTTCTGATACTTGGTTGTGAACCAAGAAATCCTGAGTAAGTCACAGCACATTCTTTCATCACAATCGAGCGATGTGAAAAGAATACCGGGCAGAGTTAATCAAATAGCCTGTTTCTATGTTTCTAGTCCCAGAAAGGACTGGATTTATCTCCATACTCCTTCCAACGACTAAAACCCTGACTTAGCTCAACTCTTAGAACTAGAAGGAACCTAAAAGGTTATTTAGTGTCTGAGTCTGTCTCCAACTGTGGAACCCTGTGCAATTCCCTTTATCCTCCTGGTGAAGGGGCATTTAGTAGGTGCTCAATCATATATGTTCACTAACTGATGCCCTAGACCTCCCATTCTTAACCATAAAAGTAAAAATGGTGGCCAGGCCCAATATCCATGATGAACATAGATGCAAAAATCTTCAATAAAATACTGACAAGCCGATTGCAACAGCACATCAAAAAGCTTATCCACCATGATCAAGTAGGTTTCATCCCAGGGATGCAAGGCTGGTTCAACATACGCAAGTCTATAAACGTAATTCACCACATAAACAGAACCAAAGACAAAAACCACATGATTATCTC
>NW_016107520.1:3658487-3697913 GCF_001604975.1 Cebus imitator | reverse complement strand
GGAGAGATAGCAAGGGGAGAAATGCCAGATGTAGGTGATGGAGAGGAAGGCAGCAAATCACACTGCCACGTGTGTTCCTATGCAACAATTTTGCATGTTCTTCACATGTACCCGAAAACCTAAAATGCAATAAAATAAATGGGAAAAATTAAAAAAAAAAAAATGGTGGCCAGGCATGGTGGCTCATTCTTGTAATCCTAGCATTTTGGGAGGTCGAAGTGGGAGGATCACTCAAGGCCAGGAGTTCAAGATCAGTCTGGGCAACATAGCTAGACCTCATCGCTATAAAAAAAACAAATAAAAATTTTCAAAACTAAGAATGAGATGATCTTTGAAATAATTTGCAAGTTTAAACGTTCAGGATTTGAGTGCATTCAAAAATGTTATCAAAGTGGACATGGAAGTCTAAGGAGATTGGTTATTTGTGAGGCTGTAGGTAGGTCATTTGGAGGGAAAACCCAGACTATCCTAATCCCAAATAGCCTTAGAATTTCCTTCTCTACTAGTTTGCCCTCATCTATCCCTTCCTCCCTCTTTCCCACTCCCCTTAATTCTAAATGTAAGTCTGCTTAGAAATTTCTCTGTTGCACCAAATGTGAATTATTTGTAAATCCACTAGGGAATCGATTATGGTTGGTGAAATGCTTTTAAAAACTGAAATTACTGGTGTGGTGGTTCACACCTGTAATCCCAGCACTTTTGGAGGCTGAGGCAGGCAGATCACCTGAGGTCAGGAGTTCGACACAGCCTGCCTCAGCCTCCAAAAGTGCTGGGATGAGCAACATGGTGAAACCCCATCTCTACTAAAAATACAAAAATTAGCTGGGCATGGTGGCTCATCTCTGTAATCCCAGCTACTCAGGAGGCTGAGGCAGGAGAATCACTTGAACCCCAGAAGTAGAGGTTGCAGTGAGCCAAGATGGAGCCATTGCACTCCAGCCTGGGAGACAAAGAATAACTTCATCTCAAAAAAAAAAAAAAATTATTTTTAAACCTAAATAAATATATACCACCAATAAGCTTGGAGCACTTTATAGGTTTTTTTTTGAGCATTGGATACTCTCAGCGCATAGCTCTACATAGAGATGACTAGGGAAAATAATCATATCTCACTTTCCAGAGAGCAAAAACCATGGCCCCGTGGTGTCTGCTTCACACCAAGCTGAATTCCCTTACAAAGAAGATGTAGCACAAACAGAGCTGAAAACCAACCCAGGAGAATGTGTGTCTTTGAACCAAATCATCTCCCAATGCCCTGGGAAGTGTTTGCAGGCTTTGTTTGTGCTGCCCCAGAAGAGAGACTTTTCACAAAGGAACTGTTTTTCAAAGAACAACAAGCCCTGCTATTTTAAACTTGGGAGTGGGAGATTGTATCTGGACCGTTTACACAAGTGAGTGCTGGCTGATTGACATCTAACCCCAGTGCTTGCCGGCTCCAGCTTTCCAAGTAAAGCAAAGAGAAGGACTTGCTTCTGATACTTCTTGAGGCCACAGCAGATTAATTCTCCAGCAATGTTTGAATTTTACAACATGGGCAGAAAACCCTCATTAGAAATCCTAAACAAGGATAGGCTGGTGATGTTTATCATTCAAGTGTCCTTGGGAATTAAAGGGATGTCAGAAAGCCACGGAGGACAGTTCCAGAGACTTCAGCACAGTCAGCAAACACAGGACTGTGTGAATGCCAACCCAGTGCTCTGTGTGCATGTGCATATGTGTGTGTGTGTGTGTGTGTGTGTGTGTGTGTGTGTGTGTGTACATGTGGATGTGTGCATGCATGCACATATATCCCTATTATTGCTGTAGGACAGTGCTCCATGATTCTAAGAGTCAGGCTACCTGGGCTCAAAACCCTGATCCACATTAGCTGGGTTCATAAGCTCTCCCAGCTGCAGCTTCCTCATCTGTATAGCAGGGACAGCAACACTGGGACCTGCACCCTGGAAGGCTACTGCCAGTGGTCAGATGGGCTGACACAGATTGCCATGCGGGCCATTGCTGCTGCTAGGACTGTTTACCCCCAGAGATACAATGAACCCCTCACCAAACACGAAGGTGTCTCTGACCCTTCCAGGTCCAAGAAACGGCTGAGTGTTAGGCTTAAAAGAATAAAAACAACAACAAATTGTCCACCAGAACGCTTCCAATGCTTTTTACAATAACACGAGTTCAGAAATCAGAAATAGAAGCAGCCAGCTGTGGTCAGCGCGACAGGACAGGAAAAAAGTGAACCCTTCCCGAGGTATATTTCCCCCAAAAGGACTGTTCTTTTAAAAACACAACCCTAAATCTTTCCAGGAAACCAAAACACAGCCAAAGCTGCTCAGTAGGGGGACAGAATCACATTTCCCCTTTCCTGACCAGAAGTTTAAAACGAACTAGAAACAGTGCTGTGACTGCCAGCAGCCAGTTGGCACTTTAAAAAAAATAATGATTTTCCATGTTCAGGGTCTGAAAGAAAGGGAATCGAAACAGTACAGCATTCAAAGAGGAGACAAAAGAGAAAAAGTGACCAGCTACCTCTTGGGTCTTTCAAAGACCGCAGTGTCATCCCTGTAAAAGAGAAAGCAAGGTATTCACCTTTCTGTAAGAATGAAGGACTCATCACCTGAAGCCCTGAATTCTGAGAAAGCCTAGGTTCCTGAGCTCCCAGCCCAGATTTTTTTTATAACGCAGCCAAATGGCTTTGCAGAGTTCAATTCTGCCGGGTGGGGGAAGGGAAACGGGAGCAGCAAAGTTCCTGCATGTCTTACCACCACCGTTTTAAAAGGAAATTAAGAAAAGTCACTAACCTTGTCTCCTGTCCGGGAAGCTAAACGGGCCTGGCTGAGGCTGTCTCCCATGGCAAAGCGCCCCAAAGTTGAGGAGCTGAGCCACCATGGAAAGGTTTGCAAGCCAGCTCCGCTGGGCACATGGCATGATTCAGTTGTTGGGGAGAAGAAAAGTCAAAAAAGTTTCAACCCTCAGCTCCAGAAGTGAAGTGCTCGCCTGAGGCCCAGCAGGAAGATGCAGGGGTGCATGGTCCAGGCGCGAGAAGGCAGTGACTGCAAAGCTGCCCGCGATCTCCCTGTGCTTTTTTCAGCAGAAAGGGGCTAGACACCTTTTACCCCTCCCTCCTCCTGAAAGGGGGAGTGATTCAGCTAACAGTGTCCGCTGTCCGCGGGGTGTGGATGGGCCAGAGCGGGAGGGCGCAGCCCACCCCGGTTCCCACCCCGGTTCCCACCCCGGTCCCCACCCCTCCGCCTCCCGCATGCCCCGGGGCCTCGCAACCCGCTCGGTGCACCGTCCTCCGGGACTCCCACCCCCGCGCTCCTCCGGCCCCGCCCCGAGCGGGGGCCCAGCCAGCCGAGCTGACCGAGCCGGCCAAATAGGGGAGCCTTGGGAGAGCCGCCCTGGTCCGCATTCGAGGAAGCTGCGAGTGAGAGGCCCCCAGGACAGCCCCCCAGAGTGCTGAAATACGGGCGCAACACGAAGAGAACAAAGTTGGGGCAGAGGCGGCCCCACTCCCTCCGTCCTTCGGCGCTGAGCGCTGCCCCCACCCCTGCTGTTCTCCAAGTTCCTGAACTTTTCCCAACATCGCTCTATCAAGTCTCCTCACCCACTCGGACCGCTCTGGGATTCTCTTCCACTGGAAAAAAACTCATAGGCAATTTTTGTCTTTGCCAAGTCACACAAAGGGAAATGGGCTGCGCTAATCTGCCACTGCGGCCTCAGCCAAGCCCCCTCATCTCTGCAATGAGGCGACTGCAGCAAATGCCCGTGGGTCTCTCTGAGTCTGCAAGTCTCTAGGCAGCTTTTCGGCTTTTAGAACCCCATCTTTCCTGGCCCACCTCCATTCACTCAAAAGGAAACCAGGAGAGTGGAGGAAGGAAGTCAGCCCGGGAAGGTGTTAAGGTATCTCCCCAGTTTCCCTGAACTGGCTACACTGGAGGGGGCGTCCATCCATTCAGAGGCTCAAGCTCTTACATTTGTGAGAGAAATCTAAAACTAGGGCGCTTGCCAGGCATCTTGAGAATTTACTGGGCTAATCCAGCCAAGATTTTTCACCTCTGAGCTGAAACAGACCTCCTTACTCCATCCAGGAAGAATTCAGCCCCAATATTGAATTTTCCCTGGCTGCCAGCCAACCACATGTGTTCATGGAGAGGTCTGGGATACCAACTCACCCAATCTTGAATAGGGACACAGCCTCCAAGGCAAACTCAGTGGCCCGCATGCAAGGTGGTCCTCTCAGATCTGGAACACATGGGCACCAAGACTTTTAGAGGTATATGCTAGTTTTCTATTATTGCTGTTACAAGTTACCATAAATTCAGTGGCTTGAAACAACTCAAATTTTTTATGTTACAGCTCTTGAAATCAGATATCTGAAACTGGTCTCACTGGGCTAAAATCAACGAGTTAGCACAGCTGCATTCATTTCTGAAGACTCTAGGGGAGAATCTGTTGTCTTGCCTTTTCCAAATTCTAGAGGCCACCTGAATTCCTCAGCTCATGGCCCTCTTCCCCCATCAAAGCTAGCAATGGCCCTTTGAGTATTTCTCACGTCACATCACTCTCTCTTCTTCCCCCCTTTTCCACTTACAAGGACCTTTGCGATTACGCTAGGCTCATCCTGGTTATCCAGGATACTCTTTAATCAGCTGATTAGCAACCTTAGTTCCATCTGCAACCTTAAATCCCCTTTGCATGTAACAGAACATGTTTTGTCGTCACAAGCAAGTCAAAGAACTACTCTGAGCCTTTTCTCTGTTACATAAACATTAGGCAGCAGGGTCCCAACTGGAGTCAAAAGACATTCAGATAACACAGGCACGGTGACCTGCACTTGCAAGGGCATTGAAGAGCCACTTGGACCAGAATTCCTTTTGGTTCTTTTCCTTTCTTCCTCTTCCCTTCTTCTTTGCTTCCCTTTACCCTTTCCTTCTCTCTCTCTCTCTCTCTCTCTCTCCTTCTTGTACTCTTCCTGTGACTCTTTTTCTTCCACTTTTTTTTTCCTCCTGCTGCTCCTTTTAACAGCAAGCAAGATCTTGTCCAAGGGCAAGGTCACTCCCAGGCCCTAGAGAAGAGAATTGTCTCTCAGGCAGAAACCTAAAGAACTCTGGAGAACTGCTGAGTTCCACCAATATCAGGGATGATCAGGGATGATGCACTGAACACTCTGGCCTCACAGTTTAGCCTTTTCCGCTCTAATAGCATTTCCCTTATTCTTTCTCCCATATACTCTCAAGACTATAACCAGGAATATCTATTACCTGGAAGTCACCTGAGACTGAAATATTAAAATTATAAAATCTTACCAATGCTTTGTATTCTGCCAGCCCTTCCAAGCTTTTATACCCAGTACCTTGGATCTTCAGCCTAATAGGAACCTCTAGTCCCTTGATCTCCTCATCTTTGGTTTTCTAATAATCAGCATCTCTCTGGGCTCACCACCTTTTCTACCCAGTCATACCCTTTGATCCGTCTCCTTAAACCAGTAGATTTAACACCTGATATCTTGCTCATCAAAGTCTAACGTTGTTTTACCCCAGCTGTTGATTTTCTCTGCTCTCTGTTTCCAAGGCTGTTGAAAAAGCTCACATAATTACAACTAATGGTGCAACTATCAATTCATGTCTCCAACTTTAGCAAGTTCTCAACACAACTTAGCACAAATATACATTCTGCTGCTACTCTATAGTTCCTCCTACTCTCTCCAGAATTTACAGAATCTCTCCAAAGCTCGGAGTTTCCTAACTATAGAGAGAAGACTTAATCCTCCTCAACTTTGCTTCTGCTTAGTGGGAAAAGATAATAAATCCCCTTGGTAACCAAGGTTGGTAGCAATAAAAAGCCACCTACCTTTCCTGCCCACTGTAGGTAGCAGAACTGTGAATCACTGCATAGTCTCCAAACCATCCCTGAGCTTGTGCAAACATGCTGCCCGTGAGGAAAAACTACAAAACCGTACAAGATTCCAGAGTCGAATGATAGCTAAGAACAGCAAGCATTTATTACATGCTGACTATGTATTTGGCTCTGTGCTAAAGACTATATGGGCTTTACTTAAACTTCACAAAAAACTTATTATGTGAGTACCATTAGCATCTTCATTTTATAGATGAGGAAACAGACACTGAAAAGTTAAGTAACTTGCCTAGGATTAAGTGGCTATGAAAGTAAAATCAGAATGAAACAGTAAAGTTCAGAGAAGTTAAGAGATGTAGCAAAACCACTAACTCAATTCAAATGTAGATCTGCTTTACTTATGGCCCCTAGTAATGTCCTCATCCACAAAAAGTGGAGAGGATTAGAATACTGACATACAGACATCATCAGAATGCCTTGGGTGGTAGTTTAGTTCATTATAGTACTTTCCATGTAAAAATGTCACTTGTGACCGAAGATCTAAGATATCTCACAAAGAGCTCCCTCTGTTTCGTTAGCAAATAAGGCAGAAAAAATGTTCATACTTTCCTAATAAACCCTTAGGATCACAAGAAATGGCTGAAGTTCAAGGAAAATTAGCTCAATGCATCTTTCAGAACTGTCATTAGCATTGGACAGACAAAAAAATAAATTGCCAGTGGCCAAAAAAACCCTGACTTGGCCCTAAGAATCACAAATAAATATGCTACAAAAAGAGACTTTGCATCTATTAATTCTGCCTAAATACCACAATCATCATCTCACAACAAAAATTATTGTATCACACCTTACCGTTTTTAAGGTGTTTCCCCTAAGCAGGTCAAAGGGTAGAAGAGAGAAAAATCTTCATCTGACATTTTCAAGAGTAGTTAGACCTTAACTCCACCTGGAACTCAAAAAGTAGTGACTTCGAACATCACATTTAAATATTGTTACCACATGTACTATTTTCTTTAAAATTTTCCTGCAGCCAGACCTCACAAGAATTCACTCAAGTTACTGAGAACACAAAAGTCTCTCTCTTTTTTTAACTCCATTTCCAACTTAGCTGTAAGTTTGAGATTGTTTCTAAATTTTGTTAAATTATTAAATGTCATAGTCTATTCTCATTCTTCATAATAATTGAATACTTGGTAGAGATGCTGTAGAATTTTTGGAAATTAGGGAGGCTTATAAAGACACATGTATCTATTATATTCTAGAACTTAGCCAATCAAATGTCCATGTATGGTAGTTTTTGGTGCGAATGGGCAAAAGTGTCCATGAGGACAGTTGTGGATCTTATCACTACCAGATTGGTCTTATGTTGGTCCTGAACCACATGGACACTATTCCCTTTCTTTCATCCAACCTTAAAGATTAAAGATGAGTTAAAGTGTGCCCACGTTTTCCCACAGAGAGGAAGAAATTAGGGGTGAATTGTATCAGGGACACTTTCAGTACTACCCATTTAGCCAAAAGAGAATACTTTATTTATTTATTCAACAAATATTATTGACTGTCTACTATGTCCAGTCACTGGGAATGGAGCAATGAATGAAATAGAGTCTCTTGCCTCATACATGCATGCAAATGCTCTAGTGTAGATTTGTGGGAGGTAGAGAGATAGAAAATAAACAAATAAGTAAATATAGAATATGTGCTATACATATACACCATAGAATATTATGCAGCCATCAAAAACGATGAGTTCGTGACCTTTGTAGGGACATGGATGAAACTGGAAACCGTCATTCTCAGCAAACTGACAGAGGAGCAGAAGATCAAACACCGCATGTTCTCACTCATAGGCGGGTGTTGAACGATGAGAGCACATGGACAAAGGGAGGGGAGCACTACACACTGGCGTCAGTTGGGGGGACATGGGGGAGGGATAGTGGGCGGTGGGGAGTTGGGGAGAGACAGCAGGGGGAGAAATGCCAGATATAGGTGAAGGGGAGGAAGGCAGCAAATCACACTGCCATGTGTGTACCTATGCAACAATCTTGCATGTTCTTCACATGTACCCCAAAACCTAAAATGCAATTTAAAAAATAAATAAATAAAATATATATATGTATATATATATATACATATATATATATACACACATATATATATAAAGAATATGTGCTATAGTGATGAAGCAAAGGAGAACAAGAAGCAGGCTAAGGAGGACAAGGAGTGACTGAGAGAGGCAGGTTACAATTTCATATGAGGAAGGTCAAGAGTGATCTCTCTACTAAGATGATATTAGCATCAGCCTGAAGCAAATAAGAACCTGAGCAAAATAGTTATCCAGGAGAAGACTATTCCAGGCTGAGAAAGCAGCAAGAGCAAAGACTATCAATCGGGACTAAGTAGAAATATGCTTGGAGAGCTCAAGAAAAGCAAGGAGCTTCGTCTGGCTGGAGTGCATGGGCAAGTGGAGAATGAAGGTAGAAGTGGGGACATTGTGTGGGTCCTTAGAGACCATAGTGATGACTTTGGGTTTTACCATAAGCAAATTAAGAAGCATTGGGGATTCTGAATAGAGAAGTGACAAGAACAGTCTTAGGAATTAAAAGGATCTCTTTGGGTGCTGGGATGAGAATGACTATAGAGAGGTAAAGGCAGATGCACAGAGAGCACTTAGGAGATTGATGGGTTAGCCCAAGTAAGAGATAATGGTGGATTAGATCAGGTGGTAGCAAAAGACAGAGAGAATTAACCAGATTCTGGATTTATTCTGAAGGTGGAAACAACGGGACTTTTTGATCGTTTGGATGTGTGGCACAAGAGAAAGCAAGAAGTCACAGATGGCTAAAAGGTTTAGCATTGCCAGTAATTAAGATGGGGAAGATGGGAGGTAGAAAATATTTGGTGGGGAAAGTCAGAAATTCAGTTTGAGACATGTTTAGATGTCTCTTAGACATCCAAATGGAAATGTCAAGTAGGTTGTTGGAGATACAAGACTGAGCTTCAGATAGAGGTCCAGGTTGGAGGTAACCATTTGGAAGTCATAGTAGTTATATGCATGAGAGTACCTGCTGAGTGAATTCATCAGACAAGAAAGTAGACATGGGGACTAAACTCTGAGGTGCTGCAATATTTAGAGCTATAGGAAATAAAAAGAAATCAGTAAAGACCAAAGAGTGAGCAATTAGATAAGAAGAGAGTCAAGACAGCGTGTTATCTTTGAAATCAAGTGAGAAAGGAGCTGTTATTCCATAACTCAAACTGGAGTAAGAGCTGGAAAGGAGTCCTGGCTCTTCATACTAAGCTGCATGGAAGACAAAAATGGAAGAGTGAGACCAAAGGCTGAGTATGATCAGTTAAGAAACAACAACTCCACATACCAATAAATGCAGTTCAATCAACGTCCTTGAACTCTGTCCAGATTAGAAATTCCCTCATGAAGAGTGTTGTCAGGAAGAGGTGGGAGTACCAAGGAATGTCCACAGTCCTAGTTTACCCTGCTGTTTATGTTCTCTTAACTCACTGAGTTCAAGCAGAAACCCAAGACAGCCTGGAGTGTGCGTCTCCTCTTCAGAGCAGGAGACCAGCTGAGGGTCAGGGAGTTCTACTGCGATCTGAGAGGGCCACTGCCTGTTATTTTTCACTGCTCTTTGGTATCCTTCTAGGATCACTGAGAAAAAGACATCAGCTGTGCCCTCAAGAAAGTTTGAAGTAAGTAAATGAGATTAGTTCAGGTAGCAGCAAGAATATATAGTCATTCATCACTTGGTGGAGATGCGTTATGTGAAATGTGTCCTAAGTGATTTTCATCATTGATAATGATGATGTCACCTAAAAACTTAGAGAAAGCTAGATGGTATCATCTACTGCACATCTGGGATACATTATATGACCTATGACTCTGAGTCTACAAACCTGTATAGCATGTTACTGTACTGAATACTATAAGCAAACACATGGAAACTATTTGTGTATCCAAACATATCTAAATACAAAGAAAGTACAGTTAAAATACAGTATAAAAGATAGAATGTGGTACACCTTTATAGGGCAGCTCCATTATAATCAAATGGGACCACTGTCATATATGCAGTCCATTGTTGACCAAGTTGTTGTTATGCAGCGCATGACCGTGTCACACTAGTACCCACTCTTGTTTTCAGCTTCATTGAGGTATAATTTAACATAGGATAAGCTGAATTATTTAAAGTGCACACTTTTATAAATGTTGAGACAAATACACCTGTTTAATAATCACCACAGTAAATGTTGACATATATATATATATACCAGAAACTTTCTACTGCCCCTTTGTAACCTTGTTCTCCATCTCTACTTGCATCAACCCCAACCACAGGCAGCCACTGTTCTGTTGTCTGTTACTGCAGATGAGTTTGAATTTTCTAGAATTTTGTGTAAATAGTCTACAGTATGCACTCACTTTTGTCTGCCTTCTTAACTTAGCATACTCACTTGAGATCCACGGACATTGTGTACCAATACTTTGGTCCTTTTTATTTCTGAGTTGTATTCTATAGTATAGATATGCCACAATAGGTCTACTCATTCACCTCCTCACTATATGTCTATTGATCGTTAGAAAAATTATGGAGGGAAAACATGGTCAAGGATGCCTAGCCTAGAAGCAAGCAGGTACATGCATACTACTATTAATGTTAAAGATCTTTCCCTGGAGTTGAGGAAGCAAGGACCCTAAATGCTCCAAAAACTGCATTTCAATAGACATGTTTCTCCTCAGCATAAAATGACTTTAGGCCAGATGCAGTGACTCATATCTGTCATCCCAGGACTTTGGGAGGCTGAAGCAGAAGAATCACTTAAGCCCAGGAGTTCAAGACCAGGTTGGGCCTTCTCTACCTGCCCCCCAAAACAGTTAGCTGGGCATGGTAGTACATGCACGTAGTCTCAACTACTCAGAAGGCTGAAGTGGGAGAATTTCTTGAGCCTGGGAGTTAGAAGCTGAAGTAAGCCATGATCATACCACTACACTCCAGCTTGGGCAATAGAGCAAGACCCTGTCTCAAAAAAAAAAAAAAAAAAAAAAAAAAAAAAAAAAAAAAAAAAAAAAAAAAAAAAAAAAAAGTGACTTTAAAAGATACACGTTAACAAAAAATCAGCTTTGAAGTTAACCCTAGATTAAGAGATAAAAGATTTCCTATGGCTTTGTTGAGTCTCAACACAGCTTGCTCATCCTGCTAGAGAGAACTGAAGGTTTTCTCTACAGCCACGAGATGAGTATTTGCAGCACTTTGATTCTTTGGAGCACAGAAATGCAGACTCTGTGCTCTCAGGCATCTCTGCTAACGCCTTTATCCATCTGTGTCATGCTCTCCCAATGGTGTCCACCTTGCTGGGGGTAGAGGGGAGAGGCCTCCTTTGTTACTTTATAGCCACTCTGTGTGTTACAGGTAACACTTAACATACTGTGAGTTACTTTTTTTCTCTCACCTAAAATCTGCACCAAGTCTCTTGAGAGGCCTCCAAGAGCAAAGGGTTGTATTGATTTAGCCACTGCTTCCTAGGGTGAAGCAGTGGCCAGGATCATATTAAGGTGTTGTGATTCAGATTTTGAAGGCAAGTGTGGTGATATATCTCTGAATAGCCTGACAGAGTCTTTGAAAGCCAGTGTGAGAAAATCAGGCACACTGGTTATGTTTATTGAATACACAGGTTACTATGTAAGGCAGAAAAGAACTCACAGAAAGGAGTGATGCCGCCAAGTAGGGAATTAGAAAACAGGCAACTGAGCTGTGTTTCAGTGAGATTAGAGTTCATTAGATGCTGATGATTGATTTTCCACTTGATTATAAACTGTAGGTACAGAGATTATTTTATTCATTCCTGCATTTCCCTCAGAGATGAGCCTGGTGAATAAATATTTTATTGGAGGATGGGTGTGCGAGAGGCTGGCCTAGTGGGGAACATTCTGAGGAATGATCTGGGCTTTGAGGCCCACAGAAATGCCTCTCTATTAAAAAGAATTGGGTTCCTCGCTGAACTTCCACCTGACCTTGGGAAACAGATTCTGGAGTTAGTGTTAGTCTATTCTCTGTCTTCAGGAATAAGCTGCTTTGCAGATTTTCTGAAAGCAAAAGTAACTATTTAAATCATCAGTCGCTTAAGCAAGAAGAAGTTTGTTCATATTGACCTACGGGCCACTTGTTACAACAGACACCGCCACAGAAGGTGAGGCATTGGCTGCTGCTCAGGAGCTTTTGTGGACATGCCCTCTCTGTTGTTTCTGCATGTGGTTCTGGCTCCAGCATCTAATCTTGGAGTATAGATGAGAAAAAGAAACCAGTGGCTGGTGCTCTGCTGGTGAGGATGTGGCCACTGACACCCAATCTCATGTACACTGGTAGTTGTTTTAGGGGGAAAGGGTACAATATCTATTATTTACTTCAAAATAGTTCTTTATCAATTATTCTTGTGTGTTACTTTTACACCCTAGAAAAAAGAGGCCAGATGTAATGGCTCCCACCTGTAATCCCAGCACTTTGAGAGGCCAAGGTGGGCAGATCTTGGAAGTTTGAGAACAGCATGGGCGACATAGCAAAACCCCATCTCTACAAAAAATATGAAAATTAGCCAGGCGTGGTGGCTCATGCCTGTAGTCCCAGCTACTTGGGAGGCTGAGATGGGAGGATCACTTGAGCTAGGGGAGGTCAAAGCTGCAGTGAGCGATGATTGCACCACTACACTTCATCCTTGGCAACAGAGTGAGATCTTGTCTCAAAAATTATTTAAAATATTTTTTAAGTATTTTTTAAAAGAATATGGGCTGGGTATGGTGACTCATGTCTGCCAATCCCAACACTTTGGGATTACAGGAAGGAAGATCCTAACACTTTGGTACCAAGGCAGGAGGATTACTTGCACTCAGGATTTCGAGACTGCCTTAGGCAACAAAGTAAGACCTTGCCTCTGCTAAAAAAAAAAAAAATTAAAATNAAAAAAAAAAAAAAATTAAAATTAAAAAAAAAAAACATGAACCCAAAGAATGGTGAAGTAATATGTAATCAAAATTTTATGCTACAAGTTAGCAACTGAAAATACTTCAACTATGTTTATCTCTGATAAGTACCAGATGTTTCTTAACTAGAATGTTTAAGACATCTGGCTTGACTGAGATACTGTAGAGACAATCCCCAAACTTGTGTAAACAGGATATAAAAAAGGGATTTCTGCTTTTAATCTTGATGGAGTAATAGGGATGCAATTTGCCCTCTCAACTCAAGCAATTAAAAGATAATGGGTAAAATATATAAAACAATGGATTTCAGGCATTAGGCAAGAAGCAGCATGGGGCAATAATTCCTGAGAAAAGGCAAACAAGTGATGTGAAACCAACTAGCTTACTTTGTGGAGAGACTTTCCAGGCTGCAGTACTGGGAGGGAAGGGTAGAACCCCAAACAGCTCGATGGTCTTTCTGAATTGATGAGTCAGCTAAGAACTGGAGGAGGACAAAGTGGCTAGGAGTTTGCAGTACAGACTGCAAAAAAGGAAGGACTTTCACAAAGAAGAGAGCTACATACAGAAAGAGTTACAGAAATGTCTAGAGGATTTCCTTCAAGTCTTTAACTGAGCATTGCTCACCCCCTGCATGTGCAGAAACTACCTGAGGCAGGAGGAGAAAGAGAAAACACTAGAAAGCTTCAGGTGGAATAATGCTAGTGATTATATAGGCCAAGAAATAATTTGTCGTCCCACCAGCCAAACTGGAAAAAAAAGGCTTGTAATATACAAGGCATCATAATACTGCCTCAGTAATGAGGCAAAATTAGACCTGGAATAAAAGTTGCTCTGGTCTTACATTTTACAAAAGCAAATCTTCAAAGGAACAAACTTTATAAGTATTGAAATGTGACCAAAGTGCATGAACCAAGTGCAAGAATATTTAAAGAAATGTTTTAAATATCCAGCATCCAACAAGGTAAATTTTACTGTGTCATTCAATAAAACTAATTGCCAGGCATAAAAAGCAGAAAAAATACAGTTCAGAATAAGGAGAAAAGCCAATCAATAGCAACAGACCCAGAAATGACACTGATAAGTATTAGTAGATAAAGGTATTTTTAGAGTTGTAACAATTATATTCTATAAGTCTAAGAAAGTAAAAGATCTTGTTGAGGAAAGACATGAGAGATGAAAAAGACCCAATTCAAACTTCTAGGGATGAAGAAAACAATATCTGAGATTAAAACTGCACTGCTTAATATTACACTGGTATTAATAGTTGATTAAACACTACAGAAGAAAATATTAGTAAATTTGAAGACAAAGAAACTATCCAAAATGAAATACACAGGGGAAAAGGCTGACAAAAAAAACTGCATCGAGGAACTATGTAATAACTCCAAGCAGCCTAATTTGTATGTAATTGACGTCCACCAAAGAGTTAAGGGGGAACAAAGACTATTCGGAGAAATAATGGTCAAAATTTTTCAAAATATGAAGAAGGCTATAAACCCACACATCTAAGAAGTTTAATGAATCTCATGCACAAGAAACAAAACTACCTCAAAGATCAAGATTCAATTGCTCAAAACCAGTCAAGAAACAAAACTACCCCAAAGATCATCAAGATTCAATTGCTCAAAACCAGTGATAAATAGAAAACCTTAAAATCAGCCAGAAAAATAAGATATATTGCATGTAGAACCAAAAAAAAAGAATGAAGGAAACTTTTCACTTAAATCATTGCAAGCCAGCAAACAGTGGAGCAACAGCTCTGAACTATTGAAAGAAAAAAAAAGAAAGCTAGAATTCTATAATCATTAGAAAAACCTTTCAGACTTTTTCTCAGACACACAAAAGCTGAAGTAATTCAAACAAAAATAGACTTACACAATACATTGTTGTCTGCACAGAGTCCTGTGTTGTGAACCATCTGCGGGTCTCTCAACTGCAAATACCAGCACCTGTTCCAGTGGAGGTAGCAGGGGAGTGAAATGGACTCTGTGAGGGTCCTTAGTTTTGGTTGTTTAACACACTATTTTTGTGCTGGTTGCCTTCTGCCAGAAGGTGCTGCTTTCCAGAAAGCATCAGCTGTAGTGGTATGGAGAGGGACCAGTGGTGGGTGGGGCCTTAGAACTCCCAAGAGTATATGTCCTTTGTCTTCAGTTACCACGGTGAGCAAGAAAGGACCAATGGGTGTGGCCAGGGTTAGGCGTGTCTGAGCTCCGACTCTCCTTGGGCTGGTTGGTTCAGCTGCTGTTGGGGATAGGGGTGAGGTTTCCAGGTCAATGGAATTATGCTCCTAGGAGGATTATGGCTGTCTCTACTGTGTCATCCAGATTGTCAGGGAAGTGGGGGAAAGCCAGCAGTCACAGGTCTTATCCAGCTCCCATGCAAACCAAAGGGTCTGTCTCACTCCCACCATGCCCCTTCTCCCACCAACTGCACAAGTCTGTTTCCAGGCAGTGGGTGAGCAGGGCTGAGAACTTACCCCAGGCTATCCACCTCACAGCTGCAAAAGCCAGTTATGGCTCTCCTTCTTCCTGTGCCTGTGGAGTCTGCACACTGGATTCACGCCCTCCCCTACAATCTGGCCAGGAGACTTCTCAATCAGTTCAAACTGTCACAAAGTTCAGCTAGAGATTCCCTTTTCCCTGTGGCCTTTTTCCCAGTGCCTCTGGACGCCCTCCCAAAGGACCCTGTGAGGCCAGGCAGAAATGGTTTGCTAGGGGACCCAGCAAATTCATAGGACTTTTTCCGCTGCTTCCTCTACCCCTGTACTTTACTGGGCTCTCTCAGTTGACTCAGCTCCAGGTAAGGTTAGAATCTTCTCCCATAATCTAGACCTTCAGTTTCACCAGTATGGGTGTATGTTCAGGGACAGATGATCTCCCTTTCCCACTTCCACAGTTTGGGCACTCACAGTATTTGGGTTGTCTCCCAGGTCCTGCAGAAGCAATCTGCTTTCTTCAGAGGGTCTGTGGGTTCTCTCGGATTTTCTGATTTGTTCCTGAAGTTGTTCTGGAATAAAAACAATCATGACGGGAGCCTCCACATGCTGCTCTGTCTGTCCGAGTCCGGGCTGCAACCTAGTTCTGTCTCCGATCCGCCGTGATCCAGATTTACACATATATTGTTAGTTGACTTTAATAAATAGTACCAAGTCAATTCAATGATGAAACAATCATGTCAATAAATGGTGCTGGAACAACTGGATAATTACATGAAAAAATTTACCTTGATCTTCAATTTATACCAAATACAAATATTAATTTAAAAGGGATTATAAGGCCAAGCATGGTAGCTCATGCCTGTAATCCCAGCACTTTGGGAGGATGAGGCAGGAGGATCAACTGAGGTCAGGAGTTCAAGACCAGCCTGGTCAACATGGCGAAATCTCATCTCTACTAAAAATACAAAAATTAGCTGGGCATGGTGGCATATAATCCCAGCTACTTGGGAGGCTGAGGGAGGAGAATCACTTGAACCTGGGAGGCAGAGGTTGCAGTGAGCCAATATAACGCCATTGCACTCCAGTGAGCCGAGATCATGCCACTGCACTGAGCAACAAGAGTGAAACTCCATCTCAAAGAAAAAAGGCGTGTGTGGGGGGGTTATATTTATTTTTTAAGAGAAATTTAAGAGTTAAATATATGCAACAGTAGAAGAAACTTTAGCAGAAATTCTTAGTGAACTTGGGTTTGGAAAATATTTTTTAAATATAACCCAAAAGCTTTCATAGTTTCTAAAGATTAGTGGGAAAAAATATATACCCTCAGAGCACAAACTAAAAAAAGTCAATTACTTGGACTTCACCAAAATTAAAAACTTTGCTCTTGAAAAGACACTGCTATGAAAATGAAATGGTGAATCAAGGACTAGAAAAAACTGCTTGCAAAACATGTCTGAAAAATTATATAAATCTTGACTATGTAAAGATATCTTACTACTAAATGAATAAAACACAACCAATAAAAATGGACAAAATATTTGATGGACACTTCACCACAAAAGATTTGTAGATGCCAAATAAACACATGAAAAGACTGTTAACATCATTAGTCATTAGGGAAAAGCAAAAATTAAAACCACAATGAGATATTATTATGCAGCAGAAAAGCTAAAATTTAAAAGGCTGACCATGCCCAGTATTAATATCTTGATATGTAGGAACTAGAATTCTCTGACCCTGCTTGTAGGAATGTAAATGGTATAACTACTTTTGAAAATAGTTTGACAGTTTCTTTAAAAGTTAAATATACACCTACCATATGACCTAACCATTCTACTCTTTGGTATTTACCCAATTATCCACACAAAGATTTACACACAAATGTATATAACAGTTTCATTTGTAGTAGACAAAATCTGGCAACAATTGAAATCTATCGACAATTGAAAGAATAAACAAATTATGATATATCCTTATTGTGGAAAAATACTCAATAATAAAAAGGAGTAAACTACACTCAGTAATTGGGATAAATTGCAAAATAATTATACTCAGTGAAATAAAGCTAGATTTTTTTCTAAAGTACAAAACAAGGATACATACGATTCCATTTATATAAAATTCTAAGTAAAGCAAATGGTAGTGACTGGCAAATCAGAATGAGTGAGTCTGAATGAGAGGCAGATTACAAAGGGGCAGGAAAAAACTCTGGGCATGTTAGAATCAAGTGTTATGCTTTAAGCATGTGCACTTTATTATGTGTGAATTATATTGCAGTTTTAAACATGTTTTTAGAATCTAGAAAGTAGTCCATCTTTGTAAGTGGCACCATTGACCTGATTGATAGATAGACTTATGTCAAGTCTGTGGTTTTAGAATGTTTTTACTATTTGACTGAAGCTATGTCACTAGCCACATCTTGCTGATAAAACATTGTCACGTTTTCCTGAGGTAAATCCTTGATGCCAGATGCTAGCTAGATTCGTCAAGCCTACGGAAGAATGGTTTTGGTTTGCATTTCCCTAATGATTCATTATACCGAATATTTTTTCACACACTGGCTGGCCATTTGTATGTCTTCTTTTGAGAAATGTTTATTCACGTCTCAGTTACCATATGATCCAGCAATCTCATTACTGGGTAAACATCCAAAGGAAATGGAATAAGTATGTCAAATAGATATCTGCACTTCTATGTTTATTGGAGCACTATTCACAATAGCCAAAGTATGGAATCAACCTAAGTGTCTAACCACAAATAAATGCATAAAGAAAATGTGATAGATATACATAATGGAATACTATTTGGCCATCAAAAAGAATGAAATTCTGCCACTTGGTACAACATGGATGAACCTGCAGGATATTATGTCAAATGAAACAAGCCAGGCACAAAAAGGCAAATACCATATGATCTCATTCATATGTGGGATCTAAAAAAGTTGATCTCATAATAGTAAAGAGTATAATGGTGGTTACCAGAGGCTGGGGTGATTCGTGGGAGGAGGGGATGGGAAATGTTGGTCAAAGGATACATAACTACAATTAGATAGAAGGAATAAATTTCAAGAGATCTACTATATGGCAAAGTTTTTATACTTAATGATGATATGCTATTTTCTTAAAGGAGAGTAGATGTTATATGCTTCTGCCACAAAAATGATCACTATATGAGGTAATGCATTTGTTAATTATCTAGATTTAACCATTCTGCAATTTATATATACTTCAAAACATCATATTGTATACAATCAAAGCAAAAAATGCTGTCAACTTTTTAAACATTTTTTAAAAAATAAATAATAAAAAGAATGTAGAAGCTAGACATAAAAAGTCAGCCTAAGTTAGTTTGCAATGATGGAGGTGGGAAGAGCATAGAGGCTGGTATTCAAAAGCATTCCTCAATGACTGTAGTGTTTAGACCTATGTGCAGATGCTACAATTGTGCCTCTGATCATTGTGAACAAGGAAGAAAAAGAGTGGGAATGCCAGCTCTTAGACTGAATGTGAGGCCACTGGAAGCATCTAGGATTGGATGTTCCCAGTCCATCTCTGATTGAGTCACACACGGGCCTAGGAGGTAACAGGGAGTTAAAATTCCTTGTGTTATTCTTAAAAGACAACAGAGGATCTAGGACAATGCTTTTTAACCTCAGATGCACATTAGAATAACCTGTGAAACGTTGCAAAAATAACATCTGGATCTTAACCCAGACCTACAAAATCAGAATTCCTAGGGGGAGGAACCCAGAGTTTGGAATGTTTTTAAGCTCCTCAAGAGATTCTAAGACAGCTAAGAAAACAATGCATCAATGGTTTATTCTGTGGCAGAATAATCAATTGGAAAAATTTTACTGTATTTTGTTTTCTTCTTTCATGGACATTCATAACCTTAGAAGGGAAAAGCAGTCAATCCCCATACCTGCTCCCCTCCCCGCAATCCCTCACATCCTTACATTCTTATTGTCTTTTTGTCTGAACTTTATTTAAGGGAAAGAGTAGCTAATAACAAACTCCCTCCCTTCCTTCCTTCCTTCCTTCCTTCCTTCCTTCCTTCCTTCCTTCCTTCCTCCCTCCCTCCCACCCTTCCTTCCTCCCTTCTTTCCTTCCTATATTCCTTCCTTCTTTCTCAATGTGTTTCAAAGTGGGAGTAGTGGAAAGCTACTACCTGGTTTTTGAACAGTGATTCTCAAACTTCAGTATATCAAAACCACCCGTTAGCCTTGTGAAAACCTAGATTGCTAGGTCCCAGCCCCAGAGTTTCTGATTCAGTAGGTATCAGGTACGGCCCAAGTGTGCATGTCTACAAACCCCCAGGTGATGTTGATGTTGTCTGCTGGGAACACGTTTTGACAACCACTTTTAGAGTGTTTGCTGTGATTAGGTTGCATTATTTCTCAACAATAGAATGGATGAGTTCAATAATTTAAAAAGGAAGTGTTAAAGTCCAAAGGGTCATGAACTTTAGGGACTGGAATAAGAGAGAGGTTGGAGATTTAGAAGAGGTCAAAGCTTGCCTCCGTGCTTTCCTGAGGAGGCCTGCACAGGTGTTGATAGCAAGAGGGCATATCAGGTCATCCCATTGAGTTACTCAACAGAGGTGACCTGGGCTGAGCTCAGCATGAAAAAAAGCTGCCAGTGGAGCTGCACAATTTGTTAGGCCACTCAGACCTGACATGCAACGACATCAGCAGTGTGCCGGCATGGCACCAGAACTAGGGTCCTCTCTCTCTTCCTGACTGCATGAGCCCTAGGGTACAGCTGAAGAGGAAGAGGCTACCAGAGCTGATTAGCCTTAATGTCTCTCCAACTTAGGGGAGCCTTAACCCAACCTTAATTTAATTTAGAAAAATAATGAAATGTGATCGGTGTTGCCCTCTGAACTCTGTGGAGTAATCAAGACCTGTTTTAATATCTCCTGCTGAAACAAGGCCCCATTAACTCTTTAACTAGGAAGGATAGTTGTTACCCTGATTACAGAGGTCCCCCACAGCTGGGGCAAATATCGGTGTGGGGGGAGGTGAGGGGCAATATTGCTTCCCACACATGGAGAATAGCAATTACCAGGTTGTGAACAAGCAGAACGTGGAGAAGACCAGAGAAGCATTTGAAGTGGAGCTCACAGATTACTGCAAATGTATTCCCTTTGTTAAATCAGTGTTAGTAGGAAAGAAATGGAATGAACGTCTCATTCATGGGTTCAAGCTGCACATGATTTTCTAGGCATATGTCAGGAGCTGGGGATACAAAGATGGATTAGATATGACCACAGTTCTCAAGAGGTATTCAGTTTAGAGAAGGGTGGTATGTATTACTGTTTGTCTAAGGCAGTAGCAGCCACTATAATAAATATTCATGTTAAATTCTATGGCAGCACAGAAAGAGTAACTCATTTTCTCTAGGGAATATCGGGAATAAGAGAATCCTTCAAAGAAGAAACAATGTGTAAGTTGAATCTTGGAGAACAATTAGTAGTTTACCAGACAACAGGGACAGAAGAAAAATGTCTGAGCAAAGAGAGTGATGGGGTAGGCAAAGAAGAGAGGGAGATTGCTTTAAAATGTAGGGGATGGCTAGTGGTCTGGTGTCAGCACAATTCAGTGTTTGGATATTGCAGTTGGTGGAGTAATGTTGACGAGGATCCAGTAGAAGGTAGGACCATGTTGAGAAGAGCCTGTATTCATATTCAACTGGCGTGAGGGAATTTAACAGAAGATTTATAAAATGTTTAGATGTCTCCATACTTATAGTTAACCACTGCCCTGAGAGTACTAAGTAACCCCAGCCCCAGGCTGCTCTCATCCTCTCTTGACACCCCCCTTCCCTCATCTGTCTATGATCTGGCAACTAGAAGGTTAATACTTGACATCACAGAAACTCTCTATGTATTACTCTGCTCCTATCTTTAAAATGTTCATACTTCTTTTTTTCCTTGTAAGTAATTTATCTGTCTTTCTCCAGTATTTTGATTTGGAAGCTTAGATGTTTAACCTGTCATCTTTTAAAAAAATATGTACATATAGCTATATACTTTCATCTAAGCACTGCTTTAGTTACAACCTCCAAATATTGATGTGTCACATTTTTATTATGATTTAAAATATTTTTTAATTTCTCTTGTTAATTTTTTCACTCCTGGGTTGCTTAACATGTGTGGCTTAATTTTGAAACACTTGGGGGATGTCTAGTTATCATTCTTTCACTGATTTCTAGTTTATTTCCACTGTGCACAAACTATATGCTCTGTATGATTTCAATCCTTTGAAATTTTTCGAAACTTGATTTTGGTCCAGTATGTGGTCTCTTTTGGTGAATGTGCTATGTGTACTTTAATAAAATGTGTATTTTCTGTTTGTTGAGAATAGAGTGTAGAATTCACCCTTAGGATGTGTTCCTTCTGGAGTTTCAACCAAAAGCCTGGATGAATTACTTGCACCCTTCCACATTAGTAGGTTGGAACTTCAATCTCTGTTGCCCCAGCACTGTGTAGTTGTTGAAATATCTGCTTAGATGACTTTCCCTCCAAATCCTGTTTTTCACAGGGTATCACGACATCCTGCCCTGCTGTGCTATGCAGGGTTTAAGATATCCCCCATGACCCCCGCACTCTTGTGTGGCCCCCGCCTCTTCGAGCGTGGACTCACCTTTAAAGAAGAAGATATGACAGAAGTGTTGGTAGTGGCACTGCTGATAGGCACTTATAAGAAGACTATAGCTTGTATGCTGAGAACTGTCTGTCCATCAGATCACTTGCTCTGGTGGAAACCAGTTGCCATGCTGTGACGCAGCCTGTGGAGAATCCCATTGGGTGAAAGATGGAGACCTGCTATGTGAATGAGCTTAGAAGTAGTTTCCTCTGCCTACCAGTCAAGCCTGCACATAAAACCATAGCCCAAACTGACAGTTCAACTGCAACCTCATGAGAGAGAGACATTGAGCTAGCGGCATTATTCTGCATCTGGATTCTTGATTCATAGAAACTGTTCAATAATAAATGTTCATTGTTTTAAGCAATAATGTTTTACTGTAATTTGTTATTAGGCAAATAATAACATACAAAATATTACCAGTAGAAATAGAGAGAAGTAAATAAATTCAAGAAAAAAAGAATTTTTTGAGACCGTGCTAGCAGAACCTACTATGTAGGGTTAGATTGGGTATAAAGGAAAATGAAAAATAAAGAATTATTCTTGGGTTCTTAGCTTGCAAACATAAAGGAATAGTAATGCCACTAAGCAAGATTTGGACATCTGAAGGAAAATTAGCAACCATGTGGGAATGTCAAGTAGCAATTGAACAGACAACTCTGGAGTTTTGGAGGTAAAAGACTTTAAGCACAGATTTGGGATAATAATGGTATCGACTTCACTGGCTGTGATCATTAGGTGAGCTGATACAGGTAAAACTCTTTGCACAGTGTGCACGGTTGTTACCTGTGGTAGGTAGAATTGTGTTCCCCCAAAAGATATATTCAAGTCCTAAGCCCTGGTATCTATAAATGTGACCTTATTTGAAAATAAGGTCTTTGCAGATGTAATTAGTTAAAATAAGGCTATACTGGAATATCGTGAGCCCTAATCCAACTGATAGCCTCATAAAAAGAGAAAACAGAGACACAGAGATACACACAGAAATGAGTATGTCATCTGAAGGCAGAGACAGAGATTGGAGTGATGGGATGGTATGATAGTCTGTTTTGCGTTTCCATAAAGGCATACCTGAGGCTGGGTAATTTGTAAAGGAAAGAGATGTATTTGGCTCACAGTTCTTCAGACTGTATTAGCATGGCACTAGGATCAACTCGGTTTCTGGTGAGGCCTCAGGAAGTTTTACCCATGGCAAAAGAAAGGGGAACAGGTATGTCACATGGCAAGAGAGAGAGATAGGAGGAGGCACCAGCCTCTTTTGAACCACCAGCTCCCTCATAAACTAACTGATCAAGAGCTCACTTATTACCATGGCAAGGACACCAAGCCATTCATGAAGGACCCATCCCCATGACCCAGACACATCCCAGGGTGGTATACCTCAACATTGGAAATCACATTTCGTGAGATTTGGAGGGGACAAACATCCAAACCATATAAGATTGGTTTTCCCTGAGGGCCTCCGGAAGAAATCAACCTTGCCAATGCCTTGCTTCCTGACTCTAGTTTCCAGAATGGTGAGAATAAATTTCCATTGTTTTAAGTCACCCAGTGCGTATTAACTTGTTACAACAATCCTATAAAACTAATAAAGTGTCCAAATAAATGTGAATGGTTGTCATGGCTTGTATTATTATTCATATTGTTGTCATTACACATGCAAACACCTAACATGTCACTTTGTGTATATAAGAACTCAATTCACATTTACAGTAGAACGAAAGATTTGTCATATGTGCAGATTAAAAAGAAGTAACGCAGTGTGAGGGGCACCCACACATATTCCAAAGGGGTCTTGAAAGAATAGATTCTTTTCTCCTCCTATCTGAAAACCCACTTTGCCTGTAAAATTCCAGGATCTAGAAGTTCTGATTATGTGTCTCCTCTCTAACTTGACTCCAGGAGTGATTTTCTGTCCTCTAACCAAGATCCACACAAATTATTCCTCCATACTACAGTCTTCCAGAGCAGAATATCCATGTGACTACAGGCTCCTCCAACCTACATCCTAGCCTTTACTTACACATTACTTACACACTGCATTATTTGGATTGTAACTTTATATATTTACTCAACTTTTCATAGCACTTTGCTTTCTCTGTAAGTATTGAAAGGGCAAAATAACAGCTTTTATCTTTAAAAATACTGCATAATGTTTTTCTTCGACATAATGGATATTCCCACATTTTTAACAGGCATATCTCCTGATCACAATATCTTGAAACTATATGCTGAAGACTTTTTTGGTATTTCTTTTTATATTTCAGTTGGTTTTGGGGGAACAGGTGGTGTTTGGTTACACGTATGAGTTTTTGGTGGTGATTTCTGAGATTTCAGTGTACCCATCACCTGAGCAGTATGCACTGCACTCAGTGTGCAGTCTTTTATCCCTCATTCATCTCCCACCCTTTCCCCTGAGTCCCCAAAGTCCCATGCATCATTCTTATGCCTTTGAGTCCTTAAAGCTTAGCTCCCTCTTATGAGTGAGAACATACAACATTTGGTTTTCCATTCCTAAGTTATTGCACTTAGAATAATGCTCTCCAACTCCACCCAGGTTACTGCAAATGCCATTATTTCATTCCTTTGCATGGCTGCATACTATTCCATAGTATATATGTGCCACATTTTCTTTATTCACTGGTTGATTGATGGGCATTTGGGCTGGTTCCATATTTTTGCAATTGTGAATTGTGCTGCTACAAACATGCATGTGCAAGTATTTTTTCTTGTGTAATGACTTCTTTTTGTCTTTTTCCAGATATGGGATTGCTGGATCAAATGGTAGATCTACTTTTAGTTATTTAAGGAATCTCCACACTGTTTTCCATAGCGGTTGTACTAGTTTATATTCCCAACAGCAAAAATTACCAACAAATAAAGTCCATGACTGGATAGAATTCAGCTGTGAATCTGGTCATGAACTTTTTTTTGTTGCCAATTTGTTTTACTACCACTTCCATCTCTTTGCTTGTTATTGGTCTGTTCAGAGTTTCTATTTCTTTCTGGTTTACTCTAGAGGGTTGTACATTTCCAAGAATTTATCCATCTCCTCTAGGTTATCTAGTTTGTGCACATAAATCTATTCATAGTAGCCTTGAATGATCTTTTATATTTCTGTGGTATTGGTTGTAATATCTCTGGTTTCATTTCTAATTTAGCTTATTTGGATCTTCTCTTATTTTCATGGTTAATCTTGCTAATGGTCTATTGATTTTGTTTATCTTTTCAAAGAACCAGTTTTTATTCATTTATCTTTTGTATTTTATTTGTTTTCATTGGATTTAGTTCTGCTCTGATCTTTGATTTTTTTTTCTTCTGCTGGGTTTGGGTTTGGTTTGTTCTTGTTTCTCTAGTTCCTTGAGGTGTGACCTTAGATTGTCTACTTGTGCACTTTCAGACTTTTTGATGTGGGCATTTAAGGCTATGAACTTTCCTCTTATCACAACCTAATACAGTTTGGCTGTGTCCCCATCCAACTCCCATCTTTAAGTATGGCTCCTATAATCCCCACGTGTTATAGAAGAGACCTGGTGAGAAGTCATTGAATCATCAAGGTGAGACGGTTTTTCCCATGCTATTCTTGCAGTAGTGAATAGGTCTCACAAGATCTGATGGTTTTATAAAGGGCAGTTTCCATGCACACACTCTCTTGTCTGCCACCATGCAAGACGTGACTGTTCTTCCTTCAACTTTCACCATGATTGTGAGGCCTCCTCAGCCATGTGGAACTGTGAGTCCATTAAATCTCTTTCTCTTCTTGAATTACCCAATCTTGTATATTTCTTCATAACGGTATGAAAATGGACAAATACAGTAGATTTGTACTGCAGAGAGTAGGGTGCTGCTATAAAGATAACTGAAAATGTGGAAGTAACTTTGGAACTGAGTAACAAGCAAAGGTTGGAATAGTTTGGAGGCCTCAGAAGAATATAGAAAATGTGGGGAAGTTTGGAACTTCCTAGAGATTTGTTGAATGGCTTTAACCAAAATTCTGATAGTAATATGGAGGATAAAGTCCAGCCTGAGGTGGTCTGAGATGGAGATGAGAAACTTGTTGAGAACTGGAGGAAGGATGATTCTTGCTATGCTTTAGCAAAGAGACTGGTGATATTTTGCCCCTGCCCTAGAGATCTATGGAACTATCAACGTGAGGGAGATGACATAGGGTATCTCACAGAAGAAAATTCTAAGTAGCAAAGTGTTCAAGAGATAAGTTGGGTGCTCGTAAAAGTATGGAGTTTTATTCATTCACAAAGATACGGTTTGGAATAGGAACTTATGTGTAAAGGGAAACAGAGCATAGAAGCCTAGAAAATTTGCAGCCTGGGGGAGATCCAAGATGGCCAAATTGGAACAGCTCTGGAATGCAGTTCCCAGTGAGAACAACACAGAGGGTGAGTAATCACTGCATTTCCAAATGAGTTTTTACTGCCCACAGACCAGAAGATTCCAGGCTGAAAAGTGACTCAAGTTTCCAGACAGCCGTTTCAGCCGTTTCATGGGTCTCTACACAAAAAAATCACACAAATCTGGGCAGCCATTAGAACTGGCACCTGGAATGCCTGGGATACAGAGCCACCCCTTCAACTGAAGAAAAGGGGGCTGAAACAGGGAGCGAGGTGATCTGGCTTAGCAGGTCCCACCCCAACAAAGACCAGCAATCTGAAACTCTCTAGATTGAGAGTTTCGCACCAAGTGCAGTTGGACCCAGGATGGTCCAGCTTGGTAGTGGGTGGGGAGGGAGGGCATGAGCCATTATTAAGTCCACCACTACCACGGCAGTCCATCATTACCAAGGCAGTCTGCCATTATCAAGGCACTCCACCATTACCAAGGCAATCCGCCTTTACTAAAGCAGTCTGCCATTGCCATGGCACTCTGAGGCAGACTGCCATTATGAAGGCAGTTCTAACTGTACCTCTGTAAACAAAACTGCAAGGAAGTTCACACAGGAGCTGGGCAGAGCCAATGGTAGGTGAGCAATACCTCTGCTGGCAGACTGTGACTAGACTACCTCCTTGCTGGGCAGGGCATCTCTGAAAAAGGGCAGCAGCACATCAGGAACTTATAAATAAAGCCCCACTTTCCCAGGACAAAGCACCTGGGGAAAAAGGCAGTTATGAGTTCCTCTGCAGCAGACTTAAACGTATCAGCCAAGCTGCTCTGAATGGAACAACAGAGCTCCCAGCTCAGCACTTGAGCTCCTACAAGGGACAGGCTGTCTCTTCAAGCAGCACCCCAGCCCACGCGTATCCAAAGAGACATCTCATAAAGGAGAGCTCAGGCTGACATCTGGCAGGTACCCTTCTGGGATGAAGATAACAGAAGAAGAAACCGGCAGCAACCCTTACTGTTCTGCAGCCACCACAGGTAATTCCCAGGCAAGCAGGGCCTGGAGTGGACCTCCAGCAGTCCTACAGTAGAGGGGCCTGACTGTTAGAAGGAAAACTAAAAAACAGAAAGAAATAACTTCAACATCAACAAAAAGGACATCCACTCAGAGATCCAATCTGAACCAACTACAAAGACTACAGGTAGATAAATCCATGAAGATGGGAAGAAACCAGTGCAAAAAGGAGGAAAACACCTAAAACCAGAATGCCTCTTCTCCTCCAAGGCATCACAACTCCTCAACAGCAAGGGAATAAAGCTGGATGAAGAATGAATCTGATGAATTGACAGAAATAGGCTTCAGAAGGTGGGTAATAACAAATTTCTCTGAGCTAAAAGAACATGTTCTAACCCAATGAAAAGAAACTAAGAACATTGAAAAAAGTTTGATGAAATGCTAATGAGAATAAACAGCTTAGAGAAGAATACAAATGACCTGATGGAGCTGAAAAACACAACACAAGAACTTTGCAAAGCATACACAAATTTCAATAGCTGAATTGACCAAGCAGAAAGGATATCAGAGATTGAAGATCAACTCAATGAAATAAAATTAGAAGGCAAGATAAAGAAAAAAAGTGAAAAGAAATGAACAAAGCCTCCAAGAAATATGGGATTATGTGAAAAGACCAAAACTACATTTGATACGTGTAACTGAATGTGATGAAGAGGATCAATCCAAGCTGAAAACACTCTTCAGGCTTTTATCTAGGAGAATTTCCCCAACCTAGCAAGGCAGGCCAACATTCAAGTCCAGGAAATACAGAGAACACCACAAAGATATTCCTCAAGAGGAGAAACCCCAAGATTCACCAGGATTGAAATGAAGGAAAAATGCTAAAGGCAGCCAGAGAGAAAGATTGGGTTACCCACAAAGGGAAGACCATCAGACTCACAGTGGATCTCTTGGCAGAAACCCTACAAGCCAGAAGGGAGTGGGGGCCAATATTCAACATCCTTAAAGAAAAGAACTGTCAACCCAGAAGTTCATATCCAGCCAAACTAAACTTCATAAGCAAAGGAGAAATAAAATCCTTTAGAGACAAGCAATTGCTGAGAGATTTTGTCACCACCAGGACTACCTTACAAGAGCTCTTGAAAGAAGCAGTAAACATAGAACGGAATAATCAGTACCAGCCACTCCAAAAAACGTACCAAATGGTAAAGACCATTGAAACAATGAAGAAACTACATCAACTATCCGGCCAAACAAACAGCTAGCATCAAAATGGCAGGACTAAATTCACACATAACAATATTAACCTTAAATGTAAATGGGCTAAGGCCCCAATCAAAAGACACAGAGTCGCAAATTGAATAAAAACTCAAAACCCATCAGCGTGCTGTATTCAGAAAACTCATCTCATGTGCAAGGACACAGACATAGACTCAAAATAATGGAATGGAGGAAGATTTACCAAGCAAATGGAGAGCAAAAAAACAGCAGGAGTTGCAATCCTAATCTCTGACAAAATAGACTTTAAACCAACAAATATCAAAAGAGTCAAAGAAGGGCATTACATAATGGTAAAATGATCAATGCAACAAGAAGTGCTAACGATCCTAAATATATACGCACCCAAGACAGGAGCACCCAGATACTTAAAGCAAGTTCTTAATGACCTACAAGGAGACTTAGACACCCACACAATAATAGTGCTAGAATGTAACACTCCACTGTCAATATTAGGACAACGAGACAGAAAATTAACAAGGATATTTAGGACTTGAACTCAGATCTGGACCAAGCAAACATAATAGATATCTACAGAACTCTCCACCCCAAATCCACAGAATATACATTCTTCTCAGCACTACATTGTACCTCCTTTAAAACTGACCACACAATTGGAAGTAAATCACTCCTCAGCAAATGCAAAATAATGGAAATCATAACAAACAGTCTCTCAGACAACAGTGCATTTAAATTAGAACTCAGGATTAAGAAACTAACTCAGAACTGCACAACTTCATGGAAACTGAACAACTGGCTCTTGAATGTTGACTGGATAAACAATGAAATGAAGGCAGAAATAAAGATGTTCTCTGAAACCAATGAGAAAGAATATATATCAGAATCTCTGGGACACATTTAAAGCAGTTTCTAGAGAAAATTTATAGCAATAAATGCCCATAAAAGGCAAGGAAAGATCTAAAATCGACACCCTATTATCAAAATTGAAAGAGCTAGAGGAGCAAGATGAAAAAAACCTCAAAAGCTAGCAGAAGACAAGAAATAACTAAGATCAGAGCAGAACTGAAGGGGCTAGAGTCACAAAAAAAAACCTTCAAAAAATCAATAAATCCAGGAGCTGGTTTTTTTGAAAAGATCAACAAAATAGACAGACTGCTAGACAGGTTAATAAAAATGAAAAGAGAGAATAATAAAATACATGCAATAAAAAACGATAAAGGGGACATCACCAACGATTCCACAGAAATACAAACTACCATCACAGATTACTACAAACAGCTCTATGCACATAAAGCAGTAAACCTAGAGGAAATGGATAAATTCCAGGATACTTGCACCCTCCCAAGCCTAACCCAAGAAGAAGTTGAAATCCTGAATAGACCAATAACAAGGGCTGAATTGAGCTAGCAATTAATAGCCTACCAACAAAAAAAAGCCCAGGTCCAGATGGGTTCACAGCTGAATTCTACCTGACATACAAAGAGGAGCTGGTACCACTCCATCTGAAACTATTCCAAACAATCCAAAAAGAAGGAATCCTTCCCAAATCATTTTATGAGACCAACATCATCCTGATACCAAAACCTGGCAGAGACTCACCAAGAAAAAGAAAACTTCAGGTCAATATCCATGATGAAAATAGATGAAAAAATCTTCAATAAAATACTGCAAACTGATTGCAGCAGCACATCAAAAAGTTTATCCATTATGATCAAGTAGGCTTCATCCTGGGGATGCAAGGCTGGTTCAACATACACAAGTCTATAACTGTAACCCACCACATAAACAGAACCAAAGACAAAAATCATATGATTATCTCAATAGTTGCAGAGAAGGTCTTTGGCAAAATTCAACAGTGCTTTATGCTAAAAACTCACAATAAACTAGATATCAATGGAACATATCTCAAAATAATAAAAGCTATTTATGACAAACACACAGCCAATATCATACTGAATGGGAAAAAACTGGAAATATTCCCTTTGAAATCTGGCACTAGACAAGGATGCCCTCTCTCACCACTCCTATTCAATATAGTATTGGAAGTTCTAGCCAGAGCAATCAGGCAAGAAAAAGAAATAAAGCATATTCAGTTAGGAAATGAGGAAGACAAATTGTCTCTATTTGCAGACAAGATGATTGTATATTTACAAGACCCCATTGTCTCAGCCTAAAATCTCCTGAAACTGATAAGCAACTTCAACAAAGTCTCAGGATACAAAAGCAATGTGCAGAAATCACATGCATTCCTATACACCAATAACAGACTAAAAGAGAGCCAAATCAAAAGCAAACTCCCATTTACAGTTGCTATGAAGAGAATAAATACCTAGGAATATAACTAACAAAGGATATAAAGGACCTCTTCAAGGAGAACTATGAACCACTACTCAAGGAGAACTATGAACCACTACTCAAGGAAATGAGAGAGGATACAAGGCCATGGGAGCCTGCCTCTTGTATCAATGTGACTTGGAAGTAAGACATGGAGTCGAAGGAGATCATTTTGGAAATTTAAGGTTTAATGACTAGTGTATTGGATTTCAGACTTGCATGGAGCCTGTAGCCCCTGTGTTTGGGCCAATTTTTCCCATTTGGAATGGGTGTATTTACCTAATGCCTGCACCCCCATTGTATCTAGGAAGTAACTAACTTGTTTTTGATTTTACAAACTCATAGGCAGAAGGGACTTGCCTTGTCTTGGTTAAGTATTTGGACTCTGGACTTTTAAGTTAATGCTAAAATGAGTTAAGACTCTGGAGAACTGTTGGGAAGGGATGATTGGTTTTGAAATGTGAGGACCTGAGATTTAGAAGGGGACAGGGGTAAACTGATATGGTTTGGCTGTGTCTCCACCCAAATTTCATCTTAAATTGTAGTTCCCGTAATTCTTATGTGTTGTGGGAGGGACCCAGCAGGAGGTAATTGAATCATGGTGGCAGGTTTTTCCCATGCTGTTCTCATGATAGTGAATAAGTCTTGTAAGATCTGATGGTTTTATAAAGGGCAATTCCCCTGCATACACTCTCTTGCCTGCCACCATGCAAGATGTGCCTTTGCTCCCACTATGATTGTGAGGCCTCCCCAGCTAGGTGGAACTATGAGTCCATTACTTTTTTTTTCTTTATAGATTTCCCAGTCTTGGGTATTTCTTCTTAGTAGTATAAAAATGGACTAATACACTGCCTTTGCTGTATCCCAGAGGTTTTGATAAGGTGTGTCAGTATTATTGTTCAGTTCAAAGAATGTTTTAATTTTCATCTTGATTTCATTGTTGACCCAATGATCATTCAAGAGCAAGTTATTTAATTTCCATATATTTGTATGGTCTTACAGGTTCTGTATGGAGTCAATTTTCAATTTTGTTCCACTGTTGTCTGAGAGAGTACTTGATGTAATTTCAATTTTCTTAAATGTATTGAGACTTGTTTTGTGGCCTTTCATATGGTCTATCTTGGAGAATGTTCTATGTGCTGATGATTCTGCGGTTACTGGGTGGAATGTTCTATAAATATTTGTTAAGTTCATTTATTCTAGGGTATAGTTTAAGTCTACTCTTTCTTTATTGACTTTATTTTTATGACCTGTCTAGTGCTTTCAGTGGAGTGTTGAGGTCCACCACTATTACTGTGTTGCTGTCTATCTCATTTCTTAGGTCTAGTAGTAATGTTTTATAAATTTGGGAGCTCCAGTGTTAGGTGTGTAAGTATTTAGGATTGTGATATTTTCCTGTTGGACAAGTCCTTTTATCATTATATAATGTCCCTTTTTGTCTTTTTCAACTGCTGTTGCTTTAAATTTTGTTTTGTCTGATATAAGAATAACTATTCCTCCTTGCTTTTCATGTCCGCTTGCATGGAATATCTTTTTGCACACCTTTATCTTAAGTTTATGTGAGTCCCTATGTGTTTGGTGAGTCTCTTAAAGACAGCACATACTTGGTTGATGAATTCTTACCCATCTGAATCTTTTAAGTGAAGCATTTAGGCCATTTATATGCAAAGTTAGTATTGAGATGTGAGGTACTATTTGATTCATTGTGCTAGCTGTTGACTGAATACCTTGGGTTTTTTTAATTGTGTTATTATTTCCTGGGTCCTGTGAGATTTATGCTTTAAAGAGATTCTATTTTGGAGTATTTCAAGGATTTGTTTCAAGATTTAGAGCTCCTTTTAGCAGTTCTTGTAGTTCTGGCTCGGCAATGGCACATTCTCTGAGCATTTGTTTATCTGAAAAAAACTGTTTATTTCCTTCATTCATGAAGCTTAGTTTTGCTAGATACAAAATTCTTAGTTTACAATTGTTTTGTTTAAGGAGGCTAAAGATAGGACCCCAATCCCTTCTAGCTTGTAAGGTTCCTGCTAATAAATCTGATGTTAATCTGATGATAGGTTTTCTTTTATAGGTTACCTAATGCTTTTGCCTCACAACTCCTAAGATTTTTTTTCTTCATCTTGACTGTAGATAATCTGATGTGTCTAGGCGGTGATCTGTTGGTGATGAATTTCCTGTGTGTGTGTGTGTGTGTGTGTGTGTGTGTGTGTGTGTGTGTGTTTAGTCACTTGTATGTGGATGTCTAGTTCTTTATCAAAGTCAGGGAAGTTTTCTTTGATTATTCCCTCAAATACGTTTTCCAAACTTTTAGAATTCTTTTCTTCCTTGGGAACAGCAATTATTCTTAGGTTTTGTTGTTTAACATAATCCCAAACTTCTTGGAGGCTTCATTCATTTTTTTTAATTCTTGTTTCTTTGTTTTGGTCAAATTGAGTTAATTCAGAAGCCTTGTTTTTGATTTTTGAAGTTCTTTCTTCTGCTTATTTGATTTTATTTTTGAGACTTTCCAGTGTATTTTGGATTTATCTCAGTGTGTCCTTCATTTCCAGAAGTTGCGATTTTTTTTTTTTAATGTATGCTATCTATTTCTCTGGAGATCCTTCCATCCCTATCTTTTAACTTTTTTTATTTCTTCAAGTTGGTATTCACCTTTCTCTAGTGTCTCCTTGAGTAGTTTAGTAATCAACCTTCTGAATTCTTTTTCTGGCAATTCGGATATTTCTTCTGGGTTTGAATCCATTGCTGATGAGCTAATGCGACCTTCTGGGGGTGTTAAAGAACACTGTTTTGTCATGTTACCAGAATTATTTTTCCAGTCCCTTCTCATTTAAGCAGATTATGTCAGAGGGAAGATCTAGGGCTCAAGGACTGTCATTCAAATTCTTTCATCCCATGGGATGCTGACCCTTGATGTGGTGCTCTTCCCATTTTCCCTAAGGATGGGGCTTCCTGAGAGCCAAATTGCAGTGATTGTTATTTCTCTTCTGGGTCTAGCCACCCAATGGAGCTACTGGTTGAAGATGGTTCATATCACAGGACTCTGCAGACAATCCCTAGTACCAGGGAGCCTCACAGAGGACCCTCACAGGGTCCTGTGATATGATCCATCTTCAGGTTCCTTAGCTGTCAGTACCAGCAACTACTCTGGTAGAGGTAACAGGAGTGTGAAGTAGACTCTGTGAGGGTCCTTAGTTATAGTTTTGTTTAGCGTGCTGGTGTAGTGTTGGTTAGCCTCCAGCCAGGAGGTGGCCCTTTCAAGAAAGTACCAGCTGTGGTAGTATAGGGAGAATACAAGTTTGCCCTGGGGTCACCTGGATAAGTATTTGGCTTTCTCAGACAGTGGGTGGGGCCATAGAGCTCCCAAGAGATTATGTCTTTTGTCTTCATGTACCAGGATGAATAGAGAAAGACCATCAGGTTGGGGGAGGTTTAGATGTGTCTGAGCTCAGAGTCTCCTTGGGCAGGGTTTGCTGCAGCTGCTGAGGCTGATAGAGGTTCTCAGGCCAATGGAGTTATAATCCCAAGGGGATTATAGCTGCCTCTGCTGTGTCATACAGGTCACCAGGGAAGTGGGGTAAAGCCAGCAGTGACAGGCCTCACCCAGTTCCCACGCAGCTTGAAAGGCCAGTCTCACTCCCACCATGCCCATCCCCCAACAGCATTGAGTTAATTTCCAGGAAGCCAGTGAGCAGGGCTGAGATCTTGCCTTAGGCTACAGGCCTCCCAGCTGAAAAAGCAAGCAGGGCTTTCAGGTTTCATACCTCTCAGCCTGCCACTGCTTCTGTGTTTTGTCTACATTTCCTCTTCTTCCCCTCCCCCAGATTCTGTCCAGGAAACTTCATGTTCAGTTGAAATTGTTACAAAGTTCTGCTGAAAGTTTCCTTCTCCCTGTGGTCTGTTCCCAATTCCACTGGCAGCCCTCACCAAGGACTCCTGCAAGACAAAGTCGGAAATGGCTTCCCTGGGGACTGAGAGTGCCCACAGGGCTCTTCCTGCTGTTTCTCTTACCCCTATATTTTGCTCAGTTCTCTAAATTCATCCCAGCTTCAGGTGAGGTCAAATCCTTCTCCTGTAATCTAAACCTGCAGGTTTCCCAGTGAGGATATGTGTTTGGGGGTGGACATGCCCCTCTCACACTTTGGGCACTCACAGTTTTTCAGTTGTTTCACAGCCTGCAGCAGCAAGCTGCCTCTTTCAATGGATCTGTGGATTCTCTCAGCTTTCCAGGTATGTTCCTGTTGTATTTCTTAGAGCAAAAGTTCATGTTGTGAGACTCCATACACTGCTCTGTCTATCTGAGCAGGAGCTGCCAGTTAGTCCTGTCTCCTATCTCCCATTTCCTGTATCAGGACTTTTTTTTTTTTAATCCCCAGTGATCATTTTCTGAGCTTCATCCATAGGACTGTGAAAAGTTCATCCCTACCACTTGCCAAGGAGGAAGGGAAAGAACCCACGAAGAATGCTTATGTGTTCTGCAAGTCTACCTAGGTGGTCACTTGCCCTTATACCAACCACGTAAGATTTGAATGAATGACCTTAGGCTGCCTAAAACTTAAGGTTACAATGCTTGGTCATATAACTCTCTTTTTGCTATTTTTCTCTCCCAGAAACAATCCACCATAGGCATGGATTCAAATACCTTCTTTTAATCCCTAAAACACAGTTAAATTCAGGCAGTAGTGTTTAATAAAAACTTAGCACCCAGAGGAGTGACATAGAGTGCTGCTTCTCCTGTTACTAGTCTTGGCTACCCTTTAGGCTCACAACTAGAGGGTCTTTGCCCAACTCCTGATGATAATTCTTCTTTGCAAATAAAATTCAGATCAGGACTTCTCTCCATCCCCACAATTACCACCACTAAGCTGCCTGCCACTCCCTCCCACCTAGACCGCTTCAGCAGCATTTTTCTAGATTTCCAGCTCACACCATTGTTGCCTTACAATCTTTCACCATACAGCAATTAGTATGATCTTTATACAGTTTAAATTGGATTCCACAACATTTCTGCTATCTTAATTTGGACTCTCCTCAAATCAGATCCAGAACCAAACATTCAAGTGAAAGTAGTTTGTTTCGAAGATGGCCTCAGATAACACTACAAGTGGAATGGAAAATGAGATAGAGAAGGGAATAAATCTAATAAAGGGTGTATTGTCAAGCAAGTTTCCATTCTGACAACTAAAAGTTTATCTCTTAACTCTGGGAAATAGAGTAAGCATGCATCAGAGTTGCTCTGCCAAAGAAGCAAGGTAGCCAGGATATTTATACACCAACTCCTATCAGTGATTGGTTATGAGCTCCCCTGAAAGCTGAGGGTGGGGGATTAAATTTCCACCACCTCTAAGCTGCCCCACAGCATGCAAAGAAGGTTTCGACTGCCACAGAAAGCCCTTGGGGAAAATAGTCTCCAGAGCTGATACTTGAAAGTCAAGCTAGCACGCAGGGAAATGGCATGTGCTGAGGTAGGATGTGCATGGCACCAACAGCACATAAATCCCTCTGGTGGCTTCCTGTTGGGTTGTGAGTGCAATCCAAATTCTCAAGCATGGCCTCCTAGGCTCTTATCACAGTCTTTTCATGTGTCTCTCTCCCAAGCATAGTCTCCCATGCACAGCTGACTTTGGTTCTTTGTTCTTTGCCTCCTAGAATGACATGCCTAAATCTATCAGCCAAATATTCTTTGGAATTGGAGTAAGAGAACCTTTAATCATTTCCAGGCATATTAACTTGCCCTATCTCCTTCTCCTTCGTCTTCCTCCGTTGCTGCTGCTGCTGCTTCTGCTGCTGCTGCTGCTGCTGCTGCTGCTGCTGCTGCTTCTGCTTCTGCTTCTGCTTCTGCTTCTGCTTCTTCTTCTTCTTCTTCTTCTTCTTCTCCTTCTCCTTCTCCTTCTCCTTCTCCTTCTCCTTCTCCTTCTCCTCCTCCTCCTCCTCCTCCTCCTTCTTTAAAAAACTGTTCTTGCCAGACACGGTGGCTCACACCTGTAATCCCAGCACTTTGGGAGGCCAAAGTGGGCAGGTGACAAGGTCAACAAATCGAGACCATCCTGACCAACATAGTGAAATTCTGACTCTACTAAAAATACAAAGATTAGCTGGGCATGCTGGCATGCACCTTTAGTCCCAGCTTCTTGGGAGGTTGAGTCAGGAGAATTGCTTGAACTTGGGACGCGGAGGTTACAATGAGCTGAGATCGTGCCACTGCACTCTGGCTTAGTGACAGAGTAAGACTTCGTCTCAAAAAATATAAATAAATAAATAAATAAATAAATATAAATAAAAAACTGTTCTTCTGCTGAAATCCATGAAGACAAACTTTAATTTAATAAAAATTCCTCTCTCACTGCCTCCAGAATTGACAATACAGATGACCTGCAGAAGAAGTTTGTACCCTTTGCTATGGAGCTGTACATGTGCCTGGCCCAGGACTCAAAAAAGCTGAAGAAAGAGATCTGTCAGAAAGTGGAAGAGCTGAAATCCCATTGCTGCCCAATGCCGATAAAGTAGCATAGAGGTCACTTAAAATGTAAGCAAGATACAGCAATGCTTGTTGCCTGACTCTGAAATGATTGCCGTTTTATTTCCACCTCTGCACCCCTTAAGGTCTTGATGATGACACTAACTTCTGCAGGATTCCTCCAAGTATGTGGTATGACTTTTGGTTTACTATTTTGGTATGGAAAAGCCACTCTACTAGCTTCTGCTTGGTCTTTCCTACCACAGTAGCCCTTACTCCATGGACCAGGGAACCAATATAGCAATTCTGCCAGTTGTTGAATAATTCAATTATGCATTCTATAACTGAGTAAATAACCACAGTGTGGTTTGGGGACACACTAAGCCCACCATGTGACAGAACTTGGCCAAAATTTCACTGATCACCTGATGTCCATAAGCTTCCTCTGTTCTGATTAGTGGCCCACAATGCAATGTTGGGTCTCCAGGAATTAGTGTCAATTCAGAGCCAAAGTCTAGCTATTTCTTCTCCTCTATTCCCAGTCACACTGGCAAATGAAAGCTAAAGAAAATAATTACAATACAAATTTTTGGCTGTGTTTTGCAGTTCTTCCTTGAAGGTACCTGGCCTCCCCTTCATCCAAGGGACCCTATAAACTGGCTCAAGTCTGGTAGCTATTCAAGAGACCACATCTCCGTTACTATGATTCAAGTTAGACCTCTGTTCACAAAGCTTAGTGATTCTTTTGCTTACACATATCAAGTAAAACCTTACAAGCTTGTCCACCTATTTGAGTCCTAGAAACAATGGCCAATTGGCACCGAAGTCATAGGTCAAACCATTCTGATCATTGCTTCCACTTTGCTTCATACTGTCATGCCTTTCCTACTTCACCTCTGCTAATTCAGGGCCTCCACTGGGCCTCTGCCACCCTGGGATCCCATTATTGAGGATTTGAGGAGTCTAGTTGAATTCGAGAAGCCTAGTTCAATGACAGCAGTTCTCAGTTGCATTCCCGGCCTACTGTAACAACTACCACAGAGGTCTTCAAAGATATCCAGGGTCCCCTCATGAATGTATTTCTTGCTGCCTTGTTGAAAGAGTACACACAGTTGGGGTGAATAAGCAGATCTTACATGGTTAACCTACTTTGCCATTCCTATCTCCCTAAGCCTCTGGGTAGTGTTCCTTGCAGTGTACTGGGAAATGTCTAACATTTCTGGCATTTCAATTTTATTTTGTCCATGATATTTCTAGATCTGTGTTTTACCCAACCAACAAGTATACTGTTAGAGCCACTTCCTATAGCTTGAGCAAATATACTAAACCTAGAATCTCTGCATGCTGTACTCATATCAACAAATGTGACCAGACCAACATTACATTCCTTCCACCATGATCCAACACTCTTAGGATCCATTTCCATAAATGTTCTTGGTTTCCTTCAATAACACTGATAAACTTGCAATTCTTCTGGTGCGTACTGTACTTTCTTCCTGTGTCACACTAAAGTATTCCCAAACTCCCTGGGGCCTGCCAGGACTTGGTCTGATTACAGAGTCCCCTCTATAACCAGTGGAGGTAGTTTCTTAAGATGACCAAAAGCCCTTTGCAAGGCCCTTACCTCAGGGGAGAATGTCATGGTCCTTTAGACAAGAAGAGGCTAACATCCTCAGAAAGAGAAGAACCTAATGTTTCTTAAGATATGGAGAAAAGATTTTTCATAGTTCAAAGACAGTTTGGGGATACTTTAGTGATCATTACATTGAACACACCAGGAAAACTGCTAATTTCAATGGAGACAAAACATTGTGTAAGAAAAGAAAAACAATTGCTATATAATGTATGGTTCAATCATTCATAAAGTCATTACAATGTAAATGCTGGATATTGATCTTTCAAAAGTACAACAGAACTAAATCCATATTACTCTCAAAAATATTTAATTTGAAAAGATGTGATTCTTAGAAATCAATAAATATAAACAGTTAAAAGTTAGTTGCTTGAACATGGTTTTAAACTTTCTATTTTACTGTTTTCCTTTTTATTGTAATTATAATCATACAATTTATTAGAATTTCTTTTCTTTTCTTTTCTTTTCTTTTCTTTTCTTTTCTTTTTTTTT
>NW_016107520.1:3605840-3658467 GCF_001604975.1 Cebus imitator | reverse complement strand
TTTTTTGAGACAGAGTCTCACTTGGTTGCCAGGCTGCCAGGCTGGACTACAGTGGTGTGATCTCGGCTCACTGCAACTTCTGCCTCCTGGGTACAAGAGATTTTCCTGCCTCAGCCTCCCAAGTAGCTGGACTACAGGCACGCGCCACCACACCCAGCTAATTTTTGCATTTTTAACAGAGATGGGATTTTACTATGCTGGCCAAAATGGTTTCGATCTCTTGACCTTGTGATCTACCCACTTCAGCTTCCCAAAGTACTGGGATTGTAGGTGTGAGCCACCATGCTCAGCCTCTTCTTTTTTTTTTAAATAAAGTCTTGCTATATTGCCCAGGCTAGAGTGCAGTGATGTGATCTCAGCTCATGGCAACCCCCCCACCTCCTGGGCTCAAGCAATTCTTCTGCCTCAGCCTCCAGAGTAGCTTGGACTACATCCATGCGCCACCATACATAGCTAATTTTTGTATTTTTAGTAGAGATGGGGTTTTGCTATGTTGGCTAGGCTGGTCTTAAACTCCTGAACTCCACGTCAGTACCCCAAAGTGCTGGAATTACAGGCGTGAGCCAGTATGCCCAAACTAGAATTCAAAATTTTAAAGTATCTTTCTCATCTATTAGAATATGAGTTCTGGTAGATAGTGTTTACCATTAAGTCTTTAGTACATGACACAGTGTCCAGCACAAAGTTGGTTTTAAGATTAATCAAGATGTTCCAATCAGAATTGCTCCATTTCCCATTAGGTAATGTTCAAGCCAGGCTTGCATGCCCACCTTGCAAGCCAGGCTTGCTAGTTTCTATTGCTGTTACAACACATGGCCACAAATGTCATAGCTTAAAAGAAGGTACATTTATTCTCTCACAGTTCTGGAGATCAGAGGTTCAAAATCAGTTTCACTAGAGTAAAGCCAAGATGTCAGAAGAGCTGATTCCTTCTTGAGGCTTTAGAATTCATCTTTTTGCTTATTTTAGCTTCTAGTGGCTGCAAAGTTCCTTTGGCTGTTTAAAGTAGCATCCAAGAGCTTGGGAAATAGGAAATGGACATATTTTAGTGGGGGAGGGACACATTATTCAGCCTACCACCCACCCCTTTGTCGAAAAACCAAAATATGGAAGAGTTAGATCCAAATTGGAAAATGAAGCATAGATGAAGAGACACCACATGAGAGTCAAGAGACCATGTTTTAGATCTGGTGTGGCTACTTCCTAGTGGTGAGATCCTTGATAAACTCCTTCATTTCTTCAAGCCTCCTCTGCAAAATGCTGCAGCAAAGCAGGTGACTTCTTCCCTTCTGTGATCCTGGGCTCCCAGTGGTTATATGCTAGTGTGTGATTTTATTCTCTCCTCATGGCTTCACATGGCCCACATGGCTTCAGGAACACAAAAGAAGTGCAGAAAAAGATTTCAAGACCCCATACCCTGCCACTGTGAATGAAAGAGAGTTTCTTGCTGCTGATTTTCCTCCAGGCCCCCATCCCAGCCTGGTTTCAGTTTTGGTGAGAAGGGAGACAGAGAAACAGATCATGTATGTAACATAACAAGCTCTGAACCCTTCCTCCTTTATGGTTTCTTTAAATACCAACATAGAGTACCCCTTCTCAAAAAACCTAAAACTGGAATATCCTGTCAAACTATAACTATTTATTACCTACACATCCCTTAAAAATAAAAGGAAAATAATAAAAGAGCTAAAATTATTGTCCACTCATCTGGCATGAATTATTACATTTTAGATAACTTTGTCATGAACAAAACTAAATAAAAAATATAGTCTTAGTCACTAGTTGATTGCACACTCACTTAGATTAAGAATTCCAGTCCAAGTGTGGTGGTTCACACCTGTAATCCCAACTTTGGGAGGCCAAGACAGGCAGATCACGAGGTCAAGAGATCGAGACCATCCTGGCCAACATGGTGAAACCCGTCTCTACTAAAAATACAAAAAAAAAAAATAAATAAATTAGCTGGGTGTGGTGGCACACACCTGTAGTCCTAGCTACTTGGGAAGCTGAGGCAGGAGAATCACATGAACCTAGGAGGCAGAGGTTGCAGTGAGCCGAGATCAGGCCACTGCCAACTGCACTGCAGCCTGACAACAGAGCAAGACTCTGTCAAAAAAAAAAAAAAAGAATTCCAGAGAGGATCAAAATAGAGCACTTATGCCTTTCAGCCTATCTCAGTGCCTGGCAAGAGTAAGTGGCCAATGAATATGAGATGAATTGAGTCAGGCACATATAATTTTTTCATAAAGTATAGATATGTACATGTGATTTGGAGAAGATCAAGTAGATCTATCTATTCGTGAATGTGCTTAGAAGCACTGAGAGGCGGCTGTGTGTGTGGAATGAAAGTCATTGGTGTGAACGTACCAAAAATTTAACAGCAGAGAGCTTTCAGGGTATGCCTTAGTTTTTCCTGTGTTTCAATAGCCCCTTGACATATTCGAAAAGAAAGAGAAATAGAGACAGATGAAGAGAGGGAGAGATTTGATGAGGAAATAAATGGTTAAAAATAAAGTCAAATCTGAGTGTGAAAGTAAAGTTACTAAAACCAAGATAAGAGTCGTCCAGCCGGGTGCGGTGGCTCACGCTTGTAATCCCAGCACTTTGGGAGGCTGAGGCGGGTGGATCACAAGGTCAAGAGATCGAGACCATCCTGGTCAACATGGTGAAACCCCGTCTGTACTAAAAAAATGCAAAAAAGTCAGCTGGGCATGGTGGCACGTGCCTGTAATCCCAGCTACTCAGGAGGCTGAGGCAGGAGAATTGCCTGAACCCAGGAGGCGGAGGCTGCGGTGAGCGGAGATCGCGCCATTGCACTCCAGCCTGGGTAACAAGAGCGAAACTCCGTCTCAAAAAAAAAAAAAAAAAAAAAAAAAAAGAGTCGTCCACAGAAACAACCTGTGCTTTGGGAGGAATCCTCAGGGCAGGGCTGATCTGCTCCAGAAAAGAACTGATCAAAGGAAATGGTTGGTGTTTGGCAAGGTTTTTACTAAAGCCCAGACTCCCTCTAGTGGTCAGACAGAGCAGGACAGCATCCTTACAGGGTGAGTGCTCTTCGGGGTTAAATGTCCTTTGGAATCAAGATTGTTCCTGTTTCCTTTTTTTCTTGTTTCTTTTTTCCTTTTTTCACTTTCTTTCCTTTTTTCTTTCTTTCTCCTTTCTTTTTGTTTCTTTCTCTTTGCTTTTTTCTAAGTGTTTCTTGTCTCCTCAGCTTGAAGATTGGATTCTCTTTATCGCTAAAAATGGGAGTTCTGTAGTGCTCCAAGAGTGAGGACAATTATGCTTAAGATGCTTTTGTTTCACTTTAGTCTCAGACCCAGAGAAAAACATTTCAAATTTTTAAAGTAAATCCTTAAAAGTGTAATTTACACCAGAGCAATTGACCTGGCATTTACATAGACTCCTGCTTGATAAGTAATACAAATGCTTTTCATTCATTCCCTTGGAAAAGTCCTGAGAATGTACCTCCATTGGTCTGAAAAACACCTGAAAAAGAGTTCTGATACGAACTGTAGTGGAAATAAGGGGGCTGAGGGTTCACGATCAGCCCAGTGGTATCCTCTGTTCTATCTGCATCTAGGTAAAGAGACCATGGGCTGTATGTGATCAAACAATTTGTTGAAGCGCTTTGGGCCTAGGGCATTTAATTACTGTGATGTAGGCCCACCACTTATTTGCTCTGTTTTTGTGTCACGTCTCAGAATACATTAAAGTAGGGGCAACCCCTGAACCCAGACTTCTGCCATGTGAAGCCCCTTTGAACATCCTGACAATCACAGACACCACATAAGTGATCAGCTAATTAAAGAGAGGAGGCGGAGCTGCCTTTTATGTATCCAATAAGTACACATCATCTGACTTAAGCATGAAAAAAGGCCACTGTCATTACTTTTAGGAAGGAAAATAAGCAGGATATCGCATATTTTTAGAATCATTCCTCACCAAATGGAATAATTTCAGTGATAAAGTGGGAGTGAGGAAAGAAGAAAAAAACCTAATCATAATGTTTGGGAATAAGAAAGAAAGAGGAAACGCACGTCAAAGCCCACTTTCTCCTGCAGGTGTAAAATAAAGGGTTAAGACCGTTTCCTGCTGAAATTTTGGGGAGGAAAACGGAAGCTGGCGTGTGGGCTTTGCCGGCCGCCCAGCTCTAACTCGCGGTGCGGGCGCGGCTGGGTTCAGCACCTCGGAAAGCGCCTCTCCCGGCGCCCCGGGATTACGCATGCTCCTTGAGGCCCACCGCCGCAGCGGTGCAAATGCCACCGTAACTGGTGGGCGCCACTGGCAACCCACCCGGAGTTGACAACCGCGGAGAGACGCAGACACCCACTGACCTCCAAGGCAGCAGAGCGAGGTGGACAGAACCTTAGGATCTCTTTCTTTCCAAGGACGGAAACCTCTTCTAAGCAGTCCCAGAGGAAACAGCCAAAGGCATTGGAAAGAGAGCGAGCGTCCCAAATCGCGCTGCTGAGCGGCTGGGTGAGTTATGCGCCTGTGTCCCAGTGACCGTGGGACACGGAGAGGGGAAGTCTGCGTTGTATGTAAGAACCTAGGGACTCCGAGCTTGGTCTGAGAATCCTTGGACGCCCAGTACTTGCCTTTGGGACTGCGCTCCTCAACTCTGCTCCAAAGCAGCCGCGGATCTCAACTCCTGAGTCCAAGGCGGTTGGTTCGCTGTGCGCCAGGACGCGCTTAGTACCCAGTTCCTGAGCTCTATCTTCAGCAGCTACTTTGAAAGCTTCGGCGCACGCCCCTCAGGCTAGCTAGCCTGGGAACAAAACTGGGCGAACCGTGTTCTCTTAGGTCTTGTCCCCCAAAACATGACCTAGAGATACCTGCGCATGCAGATGGCCGATGCAGCCCGGATAGCCACCATGAATAAGGCAGCAGGCGGGGACAGGCTAGCAGAACTCGTCAGTCTGGTCCCAGACCTTCTGGAGGCCGCCAACACGAGTGGTAACGCGTCGCTACAGCTTGCGGACTTGTGGTGGGAGCTGGGGCTGGAGTTGCCGGACGGCGCGGCGCCAGGACATCCTCCGGGCAGCGGCGGGGTAGAGAGCGCAGACACCGAGGCCCGGGTGCGGATCCTCATCAGTGTGGTGTACTGGGTGGTGTGCGCCCTGGGGTTGGCGGGCAACCTGCTGGTGCTCTACCTGATGAAAAGCAAGCAGGGCTGGCGCAAGTCCTCTATCAACCTCTTCGTCACCAACCTGGCGCTGACGGACTTTCAATTTGTGCTCACCCTGCCTTTCTGGGCGGTGGAGAACGCATTTGACTTCAAATGGCCCTTTGGCAAGGCCATGTGTAAGATCGTGTCCATGGTGACGTCCATGAACATGTACGCCAGCGTCTTCTTTCTCACTGCCATGAGTATGGCGCGCTACCACTCTGTGGCCTCTGCTCTGAAGAGCCACCGGACTCGAGGACACGGCCGAGGCGACTGCTGCGGCCGGAGCCTGGGTAACAGCTGCTGCGTCTCGGCCAAGGCGCTGTGCGTGTGGATCTGGGCTTCGTCCGCGCTGGCCTCTCTGCCCAGTGCCATTTTCTCCACCACGGTCAAGGTGATGGGCGAAGAGCTGTGCCTGGTGCGCTTCCCGGACAAGTTGCTGGGCCGCGATAGGCAGTTCTGGCTGGGTCTCTACCATTCGCAAAAGGTGTTGCTGGGCTTCGTGCTGCCTCTGGCTATCATTAGCTTGTGCTACTTGCTGCTGGTGCGCTTCATCTCCGACCGCCGCTTGGCGGGGACTGAAAGAGGGACCGCAGTAGCTGGCGGAGGCCCGGCCCGAGCCAGTGCCCGGAGACGGTCGAAAGTCACCAAGTCAGTGACCTTCGTTGTCCTGTCCTTCTTCCTGTGTTGGCTGCCCAACCAGGCGCTCACCGCCTGGAGCATCCTCATCAAGTTCAACGCGGTGCCCTTCAGCCAGGAGTATTTCCTGTGCCAGGTATACGCGTTCCCTGTGAGCGTGTGCCTGGCGCACTCCAACAGCTGCCTCAACCCCATCCTCTACTGCCTCGTGCGCCACGAGTTCCGCAAAGCGCTCAAGAGCCTGCTGTGGCGCATCGCGTCTCCTTCACTCACCAGCCTGCGCCCCTTCACTGCCACTACCAAGCCGGAGCCCGAGGATCAGGGGCTGCATTCCCTGGCGCCGCTCCAAGCGGCCGCGGAGCCAGACCTGCTCTACTACCCTCCTGGCGTCGTGGTCTACAGCGGGGGCCGCTACGACCTGCTGCCCAGCAGCTCTGCCTACTGAGGTCCAGGGCGCGCCGTCGGGGCAAGGTGGCCTCACCCGGGCGGTGAAGGAGGTGAACAGATTAAGGAAGCCTGCGTGTGTGTTGCGGGGGGCGCATTTAAGAAGTAGGTGGGACGAGGATGGGCAGAGCACGGAGGAGCAGCCTGTGTATAGGCCGGAGAACCTTCTCTGGAGAGGGGATTCTTTGACATCAAATCAAGTGGAGAGAGGAAGCTGGCAAAGGGGCAGAGACGAGTCCCACGGGCCGGACCTTCAACCTCGGTTCCTCACCCCACCGCCTCTCCTTACTCTGCCCACGCTGGGCAGTGTGGGGGCGCCCAGAAGCAGAGAGAAGCAGCAAAAATGTAGAGAAATTGGCACAGGGAGCGGGGCTTAGCCAAATGATGCGCACACAATTGCGCCGGTTTATTCCAGCGACTTTTGCGGAGAGGGCAGCCGCTGCCACAAACTCTCATTTACTACTTGGCTAACGAGACTGCAGCAGCGCCAAGGTCCTGCTTGCTGCCGGGCTGCCCCAGGAATCTTGAGTTGGGAGGCAAGAAACGTTTTTGGAGTTAAGAAAAAGAACTGACCCTTCTGGTCCGCCCCCAGGACAAACGGCAAAGGAAAATCACCTCCCATGGAGTCATTGTACCGATTGTCATTCCGGATTGCGCTAGCAGGAACATGCTGAGCCGGACCTAGCTGCAAAGCCGGGGAGCACAAACGTTAACAGGGGCATAACACCTGTCACGAGCTTGGGAGAGCGATTCTCTGGGGAGTGGCATCACTGCCGGAGGGAGCGGACACAGTGTGATTAGAAGGGCTGGATAGGGAAACTTCTTCAGGCTGCTGCCCCGAAAGGTAAAAGGGGGCTCATATGCTCACTCGGTAGCAGAGTTGGAAGTGGCGCGCTGGTGCATTGGGCGCTGCAAGCCCAGGCGCTCCATTTCCTCTGAGAGCACCTTGGGTGCCTGTAGGCACTCTGGTCTGTGTGCTGCCGGTGAGCTGGGCCCAGGAGCATCCTCAATAGCTCTACTGGGCGGAGTGGGGGCACTTCTGCAGTTCCTCCCTTCCCATGCTTTGAGAATCAAGCTGTCCCTTTGACTGAGGCTCTGGACCTGCGAGTAGAGGAATGGTTCAGTATTTTTTGTTTGTTTTTTGGTGTCGTTTCTTTTGTGGGGGTAGGCTTAGATAGAAGAGCAAGAAATGCCGCCGAAACGTGCAAGGGGAATGGCGGCGGCGGGATGGCAGAGCGCGGAATCATGAAAACCAAATTCCTAGAAGCTTGGTCAGATCTTTCAAAAGGAGGCGTGGGGTAGGAAAGAAAATAGAAGGTCCATGTACTCTGTCCTAAAGGGAGCAAAGTACTGGAGAAAAACCAGAATTTCAGGTGTAGTCTTCTTTATTGCTTATATTATTGACAAGAGAAGGTAGGAAATAGAAATTCCCATCGGACAGTACCATCACCAATTTCCATTTATTATGAAGAGTGCTTTACACAGTGAGCATGCATGACAAATTCTTCCCCAGCCTCCAGACAGTTTATGGAGCTGTCTCTGAAGACACACAGTTCTCATGTCGACTCTGTTCTTATCACAGCAGTTTAAGGTGTTAAAACCCTCACAATGTCCTTTCTTGAAGCTCTTCTGAGAACTGGAATCAAACATCCATCTACCCATCCAACTGCCAGCTTTGATAGAGGTACTACTGCTCTCTTTGGCAACCTAGTTTGGGGTCAGGAAATCAATGATGCAGGCACCCACTGGGGTGGTTAATTTAATATAATAAACAGCCATTCATAAAACATGTCTGTTGAAAGAGCCTCTTGCAGAGAATTGTTTAGTAATGTTGTTGAAAGTTTTCTGTAGTATCAGAGATTCAGGGTTCAAAATGTGAGATCTACAACTTCCACCTTCCTTGCCCTGCCTTCTGTGGTTGTAAAACACAGTGCAGTGACTAGACACTCATGCCTTCCCACAAAAGCAAAAGTTGCCAGTCTCTATCCTGAGCAATCTTGAGAAGTCAGCTCTTTTAGAAAACAGAATGGTGTGTTTGTTTTGAAGTAGTCCATTTTTTTCTTCACCCTTTGGGAAGAACATTTATTGATATTGATATTGAATAGCAATTGGGCTAACAAAGACTGAAATGAAGCTCCACGAAAGTTCCCCAAATACAAAATTCATGAAAAAATGAACACAGGAAAGAGCTTACAGGAGCATGGTAGCAGATTCATATGTAACACTGATAATAGACTCCTACTGAGAAAGTCTTATCAAAGCACCTTGCCATTTCAATTTTAACAGTAAAATAATGTGTGGGTAGCTCACAATTTTTAGGAAAGGGTGTTGAAGTATGTACATCTGTGACTATGGATGCTAGAAAAACAGAAGAGAAGGAGCTGGAGGAATGGTCTTAAAAATAAAAAATAAAAAAATAAAAAAACCTCTGTAAAAAGGGTCACTTTGTCCAAATCCCAAGCTCAGGGCTTCTAAGAACATGGCAGGAGGGATCAAAGATCGTGACTTTGGTCTACCACAAGGACAAAGGGTCACCAAGGAAATGCTCAGATCAACTGTAATCAACAATTACTTTCTGAGCGCCTGTTGTGTGCCAACCCCTGTGCGGGGTACTGAGGTCATGTACATGAACCAGAGAAATTTCTGACTTCCACATGTAAAAGGACAGACGGCCATGAGCACAAGCAAGATAAGACAGTTGAATGTCAAAATAAGGCTGAAAGAAAAACAAAGGAAGGAAAGGTTGATCCTGCTAGGAGATCAGACTTCCTGGACAAAATAATATTTGAGATAGGCCTAGATATATGGGCACAATTTAGGCAGAATGGCAAAGGTGGGTTGGGAGGAAGAGAGGATATTCAAAGCTCATAAAATGTGGTGACTAAAAGCTTTGATGCTGGAATGTCAGATGCTTGGTGGGGGGAGCAGGAAGCAAAGTAGTAGGGATTCTTGTACTCCTGTACGATTTCCCAAGATTTCTGTTGAGAGTATGTGCCCTTGTACTAACTTTATTTGTCTGGGGAAAGGAAATTTATTTTGCCAGAAAGAATATGTCATTGCTATGCAGAGAACTTAGATACCTAAATGTGGTGGAAGACTTTTGATTTTTGATTATATTTATTCATTCAAACATCAAGGGAGTTTAATTCAATAAGCATTTGCATATTTGTGTGTGTGTATGCATGCAGGCACACACATGTACCCTGTGGTTAGTAAGGGATGACTACACTTGACTTCTTGGGGATTTAATAAGATGACCCTCAGCTATGGGCCACCTTTCCAGCTGGCCCGCCTATTCATTCCCAAATCTTCACACATCAAAACAGCTCTTGGAGAAATGGGCAGGAAATAAACACTGAACCCTGGAGAAGATTCCATTTCTAAACCTTGCAGAGATCAAGTACAGTAGGGGAAGCAAGAGAGATGGCTTGTTGCTGTTTCTTTTCTAATGATAAGAGCTATGTGCCATGAGGTCCTCTGAGCATTTACTCATCCTCATCCCACACAATGGGGTTGGGAGCAGGTGTTTTCCCTAATGGCTTCTCTAAGTGAGTCATTAACTTATTTCTCCAGGATGGATGATGAAGGGGGCTGAGAGGGTGGAGTAGAGAAGGGGTAGCTTTGCATATATTCTGTAAAAAGAATAAGACTATTTTATTTGGGAGTGAATGTACTAATAGAATATAGGAGGACCTGACTGGGAAGCAGAAAATGAGAAGCACCCATGTGGAGAGGAAGCAAGCAAGGCTTGGAGGGTGATAAGTAAAACAGCATGCTGAAGCCTGAGAAGACAGCCTTGCTGGGTCTGGAAAACACCAGAGATTTGGGAGAATGGGACACACTGCAGGAGTCTGGATATGGAAGCCACATGTCCTGCAGGTGACGAGATTGAACATGGAGTGGGAAGAAGTGGTCACTTTAGCAAAAGCCCCTGCCCTCCATTGTTTCCCCTGACATACACACCAGAAGTGGCCAGATTCACGGGGGAATTTCAGATGCCCTGCTCCACACCCCTAGCACTGCCTCAGTCACAGGTGCAAGAACCAAGTAGCAACAGAGAGTGGGTTCTTTAAAGGCAGAGGAGGCAGTCATAGAATTGAAGCAACAAAGAGGAAGCCCAAACAGTAGCAGGAGGAAGAGAGTGCGTGTGAGATATCAGGGATGCCACTGCCTTTTGAGACCTTGGAGAGATTAGGAAGGAGAAGGAGGCTACAGCACAGAATGACAACAAATGGCTCTGTGCTCCTAGGCTGGCTGACTTCGGTAGGTACTGCCCTTAGACCTGGGCAGCCAGGGCCCCTGGTCTGGGTGTCATCATTAGAGGACCCTGTTCTGCCCCTGCCCCTTTCCACATAGCAAGGAGTTCACAAGGCCTCCTGGAGCCAGTGCCTCCCCCATCTTCCCACCTGCTAGATTATGCTTCCATAGCTGAGACCTTGGACTCCTTGTCCAAATTGCCCTGAGTTTATTTATAAGGAATCCATGGGTCCTTTCTTGAGTCCATCCTCCAGAGCAAAGCCCATGCTGCTGAGTCTGTCCACCCTTAGGTGGTTAAGGGTGGCCATTTGTAGAAGCGGTAGAGGGTGGAGGCAGGTGGGAGGCTACAGATGTGGAGCAGAGAGAAGAGAGGGGGAAGCAGAGAAGAGGGATGGGCTGTGGACCACGTGCCTCCATTCATGCTCTTGCCCTGGACCCTGCAGATGTGAGCAGCTGTCTGAAGGAGGACCCAAAGCCCAGCAAAAAAACAATCAGAGCAGGCCTGCTCTTCTCGGGAGGCTACAAATGAGCTGACACTGCAGGGGCCTGGCCATGCTACAGAATCCACTCATTCTCCTAGGCACTGGACACACAGAAGTAACACCCCAAATCCCAAATATCCCAGTTCGAAAAAGCAGCTCATTTCCCTTCTCCACATTCCCTTCCAGCACCAAAGATTTTGGTCAGTTACAAGTTGAGCTGAGACAATAACTACTCTACCAGACCCTAAATCAAGTAGGAAGAGGAACCACCCAGTTCTTCTAACTTCTAAAAGCGTGGGCTATTCTGCACTGGTCAGGCACATTCAGGGTTGGGTAGGCAAATACTTAAGACTGGGGCAGATCTAGTGGGGACAGGACAGTGAGTCTTTAACAGTAGTGACAATCGCTAGCTCCAATCAAATGCCAGACACCAGGCTAAGTGCTGTCCATACAGAAAGCAGCAGAACCAAAGTGGCTGGGCTCAAAGCGCAGCTCCGTCACTTAAGAATTGTGTGGTTTCAGACAAGTTATATCTTTCGGCCTCCATTTCTTCATCTAAAAAATGAAGATTGGTAACAGCACCCACCACAATTGCTGTGTTAACGTTAAAACATCTAGAATAGTGGTAAGGACTCCATAAATATCATGGTTTGTGTTTTGTTATTTGTTTGTTTGTTTGCTTTGAGACCAGAACTCGCTTTGTCTCCCAGGATGGAGTGCAGTGACACAATCATAGCTCACTGCAGCCTCGGTCACCCAGGCTCAAGCAATTCTCCCACCTCAGCTTCTCCAACAGTTGAGACTACAGGCATGCACCACTATGCCCAGCTAATTTTTAAAATATTTTTTGTAGAGAGAGGGTCTCCCTATGTTTTCCAGGCTTTTCTTGAACTCCTGGCCTAAAGTGCTGGGATTACAGGTATGAGCCACCATGCCTGAACCAATGTTATGTATTATTAATCATCACAACTCTCTTAGATAGCAATTCTCATCACAAATGTATACGTGAGCAAGTGTGTCTTGGGGAGATCACATAGTTTGCTGCTGAGTGGCAAAGCCAGGATTCAAAACCAGCTTATTCCAAAACATGATTTTTATTAAACCATGCTGTCTCTTAAAGTGGCTGAAAACCTCACCATGGGGAAAGCAGTTGAAGAGGTATGGTTAAAGAAAAACTACTTAGCTTGGAGAAGAGAAGATCAAAGGAGAAACAGGGGGCTGTTTTTTCCAAAGACTTTCATATCAAATCCAGAGGACAAAACAAGGATGCAGACTAGAGAGAAATATTTTTACTGTGTCTATGAAATGAACTATTTTAAAGTGGTGAATCCTCCAGCATGAGATGTTCAAGTAGACTTGTCAGGGGTATCATAAAGTAATAGGAATTATAAGCAAATTAAATATGAATAAATTAATATCAGAGAAAAAATTACTAGTAATATTTTGAATAGTTGTGAATTTGATGAAATATATGACCCCCCGGCTGGGCATGGTGGCTCACGCCTGTAATGCCAACACTTTGGGGGGCCAAGTCAGGCGGATCACCTGAGGTCAAGAGTTCGAGACCAGCCTGACCAACATGGAGAAACCCCATCTCTACTAAAAATACAAAAGTAGCCGAGTGTGGTGCTGCATACCTGCAATCTCAGCTACTCAGGAGGCTGAGGCAGGAGAATCACTTGAATCCAGGAGGCGGAGGTTGCAGTGAGCTGAGAATCATGACATTACACTCCAGCCTGGGCAAGAAAAGTGAAACTCCGTCTCAAAAAAAAAAAAAAAAGTATATATATATATATGTGTATATATATATGTGTGTATATATATATGTGTATATATATGTATATATGTGTATATATATATGTGTATATATATACGTATATATATGTATATATATGTGTGTATATATATGTGTATACATATATATATATGTGTGTGTATATATATATATATATGACTCCCCAATATATATGAACCCCTGGCAAAAAATCAAATCAAATCACTTCATAGAACACATCCAAGCATTGTGTGTGGAATTAGTCTGCTTCTCAGGCGTCAGCAAGGCCTGTAATGCCCTGTGGAAAGCAGCTCCTGCCTCTCCCACCCCTGCACCGAGATGCAATAAGGAAGGTGTGTGTAGGTGCTCCCACCCACACTTATCCCCTGCCACCAATGTGTGGAGGCATAGTCCAGGCAAAGGTTGCCTGAAATATGGGGACTGTTGTGCAGAGGACTGGTTGAAAGTGAGAGGTGGGCAGATACCGTGGCTGAAATCACAATACTGGGTGTCCAATGGACAGACCCTAAGAATCAGAGCTGCAACTTCCTGCCATGTGCTTTACTGTCTGAGGTTAGGGTCATTGTCTCTTTATTGACCTAATCCACGTATCTAACAAAGAGAGCCACAAAGCAACAGCCTATCAGTGCCACCGCAGACGCTGTGATCACCACGATGATGACACTCCCAGCTGCGTTGACCAGAAAGCCCAGGCCACCTCCGACCAGGATCTGAGCCAGCTGCACCATGCAGGTGAGGGTGGCGCAGTCCACGCCCTTCCCTCTCACGCTGTTGTCTGGGTTTCCTCCTGGGACTTGCTGCCTCTGCAAAAAAATCACAGGAACACCATTTGACCCACAAGGAACTATCATTTAGGGCACAGGTTGGCAAATTTTTCTGTGACCAGCCAAATAGTAAATACCACTGGCTTTGTGGATTATATGGCCCTGGTCATAACTACTCAACTCTGCCATTGTAGTGCAAAAGCAGGGGCAATGTGGAGCTGGGTTGTGATTCCAATATACATTGATGGACATTAGCATTTGATTTCATGTAATTTACATGAATTGACAATGTGGAACTGAACTGAATATCGATAGGCACCAGCATTTGATTTCATGTAATTTTCACTTGTCACAAAGTATTATGCTTCTTTTGAAATTGTTTTCAATCATTTAAACATTAAAAAGGAATTCTTAGCTCACACAAGTACAAAAACAATACAATGTAGTGGATACTCAATAAATATTCCATTCTTTTTCTTTCTTAGTGTTAAAAATTCAAACATTTTGAGAAGGATGTTGAATTGCTGACGTACTTAAGAGAAGCAACTTTTAAAAGCATTTCAATCTTTCAAAACATGGTTGCTACTTGATTAACATAATACTATTTGGTTAATATTGATATTTGGTCTGAACTGGTTGATAACTTTGCCATTTGTTGGCTGCCTATTATGTGCTGGGCCTGTACACATTTTTTTACATGTTACTTTATTTCAACCTCACCACCTCCCTAGATGCACATGTTATTATCATTACCTCCATGGTAACAATTATAATGCTAGCTATCCTATTTTGAGTCTTTGTCAGGCGCTAGGTGGCACTATGCTAAGCACATCCATTATCTTGTTAACTTTTCTATAAGCTGTATAACACTCTTTCCATTTGTCTCTTGAGGAAACTGAGGATCTGCGAGTTTAAATGATGATTTCCTACACTATTAGGCCAAAAAAAAAGCATTTTGCTGAAAAGTGCATATTATCCTTTGACTAAAATAAAAATAAGAAAATAGATTTAATTTTTCTTGGTTTTTATTTTAAAATGCTGGAGAGATTAACAAAAAACTAAGAGTGGTAACACACTGGAGTTGGAGGGAGATAGTAAATGTAAAGGGAGCACACAGTGTCCACTTTTGTATATCATTGTGAATATATTATCTCACCTAAAATGAACTCATTCTAAGTGTTACCTAATAAACATATAAATAACATCCCCAGTGTTACACAGCTTCCAAGTGGAAGGGGCAGGATTTGAATCCAGGTCTCTCTGAGTCTGAAGTGTAGGTTTTTTTTTTTTGTTTTTTTTTTTTTTTTTTTTTCAGTACCATGTAACACTCTCTTTGGGGGGATGGATTTTTATGATGACTATCCCATTAACAGCAGCACCCCTGTCATGCATTGAAACCTTGGTGACAATGTTTGCCAGGAGATTAGGACAGCCACGACTCTCGTTTGAAAGGTTTTTTACTCCTAGTACGGCTCTGCCCTGCTGCCAGATCAAATGATGAAAAAGATGGCCAGAATTATAGTTCCATGGATATGTGTTTGGTGTTTTTGCAGTTTCACGCTGAGCTGGATTAAACTTATCTCTGTAGCTTTTACATCATTGCTCCAGTTAAGGAACGGTATGCCTATTTTCATGGGAAGAAAGTTGCAAGTGTTGATAAGAAGAGGTGGTAATTTTAGAGTGGAAGTACCAACTCTTTTATAAGCACTGCTTAGACTCTTGTTCACTGTTGAGTTCCAAGGTTTAAACGGCACATGTCCCATTCAGGGCAGCAAAGTGAGGATTGCCACCTGTGATTCCAGCTTTCCTTCTTGTACATCGGATCTAGTCTGGACTCCATTGCCTAGGACTTTCCTACCCTCGACAAATAACGCCAAGAAATTCCACCATGCACCTCTGCAGATTAGGAGTAGGGAACCCTTATTGTGGGTATCCAGAAATGTTGCAGGTGCTCCAGAGACCTATCAGGCGATTATAGAAGACCTGAGTCCCCCTTGTTTGTCTCTGTGTAATTGTGGGCTGGTTTCTCAGCCTCACGGAACCTTCTTTTTCTAATCAGAAAAATGGGAGTAACACTCCTTGTCCTACATCTCCCTAAGTGTGCAGGGGTTGAGAGTAAGGAGGACAGGAGAGCTGGCCTGGGCTGGGCTTGGCTGGTGGGCATGCCTGTAACAGATCATGGTTGCCGTTGGTTGGGCATTTTACTGCTGCTGTTTCAACAACCCTCTTTTCCAGCTCTGCTCTACACATTGCTACCACATCCTTCCCAGCCTTCAGATGAGTCTGGATGTTACCCAAGGCAGAGGTTCAATGACAACACACCTCCTTTTCTTCCTCTCGATGGTACTCAGTAATGAGGTTAAAGGGCACGGTGTACAGGGTGCTGGACATTACACCAAATAGGCTGCACAGGACCAGGGTGGAGTAGACATTTGGGAAGAGCCCAATAAATCCTGTCCCCAGGCCAAACAGCAAATATCCCGTGAAGTAAAGCCCCTTTAATCCAATGTAGGACAACAAAAATTTCTGAAAGTCTGTGGGAAGAAGAGAGGGAGAAATTACAGCTGGCGGTGCCTCACAACATTTAATAATTTTAGACAATCCTTTCTTCTCAACATTCACTTTTTTAGACTTCCTTTGATACTGAGCCAGCAACAAAAGAATCCCCTTATCTGTGGGTTGAAAACACCTGGCTTTCGGAACCATTTTTAAGACCTCTGCATAAAGGACAGCTTGAAATTGCCTTGCTAGTCTGATTTCTTTTTCTACAAAGAAGGGTCTGGCACTGTTTAGCAGACAGCTGGATAGCAAAAAGAAGCAAGAGAGGTAGTGGAAAAGCTGACCTTAACTATGGGGCCGTGGGGCTGCAAGAAAAGTGTGGGTTATTCTGACTCAGGTGGGCTGTGGCCCCATAGGACCAAAACAACAACACAGGCCTTTCTTGGCCCCAGAACCCAAAGTCAGGTTGGGGAAAAGAAACAACCAGAATTTACAGGATGATCTAAGTCATTCATGATTTCTTAGTCCCATCTGAATGGAGTCCACCCGAGAAGGAGGTAAAGCATGTGCAATTATCTGAAGACACTTTCCCCAACTTGCCAATTCTTCCTAGGCTGGTAAGGAGCTCCCACAGCACCCACCATATCCTCATCGCTGGTTCCCTAACTCTTGGTAAACAAGTTCCTTGACTTCTCAACACCCCAGCTTCATCCTCTGAAAACTGGGAATAATAAAACTCTCTTTTGGGGTGTTGCCAGGATCAAGTGAGATGAAGCATCTATGAAATCACCCAGCCCAATGCCTAGCATGCAGAGAACATCCAATTAATGTGGCTAGTGCTATTGCAAAAAAGACAGGCTGAGCTGGAGATGGTTGTCCCTTAACTGGGTTCCTCTTCCGGCAGGTCAGCTTGGCTTGCTCATGGTAGTATAGTGGTAGGGCTAACTTTTAAAAATAAAAAATTCTGCTTTAAACTTTTTACAAGACTTTTCACAATGGCAAGAAAAAATACTTAAAATTTTTTTATCTTCCTTTCTTAATCAGTTGTTTTTAATCCACACATTCCTCATCTTTCCCCTGCCACATTCTCCTGGAACACATGAAGCAGGGGGATAAATAACAGATACTTGAAATGTGGCTATTCAATAATGAAATTTTCCATATCTATTAATACAATTATTGGACTTACACTTTGTAGACAAGCAACCTTATTTGTAGTGCATTCTAATCAATTATGAAACTAAACACTGTCTCACATTTTCTGATGGAAGACAAAGCTCTGGAAATGAAAAGTGGGCAACATTGCTTCCTCTATTAAACTTATACCATGCCTGGAGGACTGTTGTTAAGGTTGAGAATTTTTTAAAAACTGAGAATAAGGTTATGTCAGTTTCTGTTTACTTAATAATTATGTTTATGCAGAAAATATAATCTAAGGTGCCTCAAGACCTAAAAGATACTATCAATACCCATCAGGGAAATGCTCTTATCCAAGTGCGTATGTCAGAAGAGGAGAAAGTAAAGAGGTATTTGGAAACATAAGTAATTTCAGTACACATTGAAAGCCTGGCAAAGAATACTCTATTCACAAAAAGAATTCAGTGAACTTCAGGGCCAACCTTGCATTGCCCGCTGATGGGTCTGATATGCAGCGGTAGTCATATCCTCACACAATGCTTCTCTTCAGGACTGGAAGGAAATGTGATAGATTTCAGCACCAGCTATGACTAGTAGTGTATGATATTATGGTATGAACAATTGGCCATATCTTAGTACTCAGTGCTGTTATTCTAATTGGTATACGTGTACCCACTGTATACAAAAGGAACTTGGAAACAAGCTCCTATCAGTGTTCTCCACCACAGCAGCCAGATTGTCCTGCCAACCTCCATGTGGATAGAAACTCTGAATCTGCTCCTGATGTTATGTGATGACTTCAAAATAGAGGGTAATATAGCGAGCTCCGGAAGTAAAGGAAATGATTGATTCTGCCCCGGTGGGTTGAGGGAATGAACCTCGCTTAAATATTACTTCCTGAATGAAATATTGGGTCTAAAAATGTTATTAGAAGTTGTATAGTTGGGGAAGTAGAAAGAGCAGTTCAGGTAGAGAAACTAAAAACAGCAGCAAATACACAGAGATGAGAAAGTCTGCATAGCGGGTCATTGAGGGTAATTAATTGATACGGGAGTGAAAAATGGCAACGTATGAACTAGGCCAAACTGTGAAAAGCTCAGAAACTTGACTTTATCCTATAGGCATGGAGAGCCCCTAAAATCCTTGAGCAGAGCTGGCTGGTATTTTATAAATAAAATGTTGATTGAATTCACAATGGTAGGGATCCCATAGATTTATACATTAATAAAACTTTGGAAAACTATTCAACTAATAATTTATTTTGTAACTGGAAAGCCTTTTAACTAGAAGGGACCTAAAAATAACATGCTTTAAAGTTTCAAATGCCATAAAATTTATGCAGACAAGACTAATGGAATGGTACCTAGTAAGGGTTTCTTGAGGAAAAAAAAAAAGAAGTTTAGATGGACACATTTTTTTTCTTACAAAGATGAGGGTAGGGCTGGATGTAGTGACTCAGGCCTGTAATCTCAGCACTTTGGGAGGCTGAGGCAAGAGGATCACTTGAGCCCAGAAGATCAAGACCAGCCTGAGAAATGTAGGGAGACCCCATCCTATGAAAAAAATTTAAATATTAATAAGCCTGGCACAGTGGCATGTGCTTGTGGTCCCGGGTACTCAGGAGGCTGAAGCTTGCTGGAGCCCAGAAGGTTGAGGCTGCAGTGAGCCATGATCACGCCACTGCACTCCAGCCTGGGTGGCAGAACAAGACCTTGTCTTAAAAAAAGAAGAAAAACAAAACAAAACAAAACAAAAGAATGAGGGTACTAGTAAATAGGCCTCTCAGCCCATGAAATCACAAAGGACTTAAGATGGATAATTTACTAAACCCTTTTAGTCTAACATGCTTTTATTCTATTTTAAGTGCTTGAAATCCTCCTGGAATTTTTCTTAGTTCATACACTCCAAGAGGAAGAAAAGAGTTTGCTAAATAAATGTGAAATTTAAGCACCATTATATGAGCATCATAAATTTTAAAATAATGAATGTTGTGGTTATATGATTATTGGGCTCATGAACTTTTTCCACATTTATATGAGGTCCCCTTTTCCCAATTGTGCTCAATTTTTAAGCTATCTTGAGGCAGGTGTTCTTCTGTGCTATGGCAGGTGAAGGGAAGGGGAAGGGTCCCTCACATAAACATCCACCCTTCCCCTACCCCCACAAGAAGCAGGCTGACAGTGACAGAGTGAATCCATCTGAGAATGGTAACAGGTATTCTCCCCAACTCTTTCCACTTCCTTCACCCAGGCCATACCCATGCTGTCCCTTAGACCTGTCCAAAGCCCAGAGCCCTAAGTCAGTTATTCTTACAATCTTGCAGAAGAGCTCTTTATAATTAGGAGAACTGCATACATTTTTCAGGCCAGACTTTTCACTTAATTCAATGTATACAGAGCTTGGAGATATCCACACACAGGAGCAAGTACAATGCAGCCTGTGCGATGCCCTGCACTTGCAGCACAGCTGCTTGGACTTACTTAAAGACAACAGCGGAAATTCCTTTTTCAGTGCCTTCACAGCTGCAACCTAGTTAAGTAGAGGTTAAGAGGCTCAGAAAAGCTGACACCTGGGAAGAAAAGCCAACTGTCCCCAATCCCGGCATGGTGCTCCTATAACCTACCATGCTGCACATCTGAGCTAAGGTCACTTTACATGCTGATTTTGTCACCTGTAATGTTAATATCCCTTCTCTTCTGCATTGTCTACAAATCTGATAAGTCTGTCTATGAAACGCCACCAACGACCTTGCTCCAGTAGAACATAAACCTGCTGGGACTTGTCCATCCAACACTTCATTTTGTAAAGATTCGTTTTATCTTCCAGAGAAACTTGATCAGGAACTCACTGATCCCAAATACAAAGTAATTGGTGAGGAAAATGACACCTAGAATTCATGATGAGAAAAGGATGCTTCATATGGTCCTTTCTAAAGTAATAGTTTTTCCTGGTATCCATAGATTTATTAAGAATCTGATATTTTAAATAGTGGGAAATAAACATAGAAATATCAAATCCAAGTTGTGCTAGACCAGAGTCCTTTAGAAGACATCCTTAGGAAAGAGAGAGACTTACAAGAATAAAGTGAGGAAAATATAGAGTTGATGCACAGTCCCCAACATCCAACCTCGACTCCTCTTTGGTAGATAAGAAACTCCGTGGAGTTGTGTGCGCTATAGGGATCCCCATGGTACACAATCTGAAAGAGAGGTTGGAAGGCTGTTCAGGTACAAATACAATGACCCCTTCTCATGCACTCTGCTTCTCTACACCTGGGGAGCAAATGTCCCTGCCTGAGGGACCCTTTTTAGAGTACAGAGCTTATGCTGTCATGACCAAGTCGCCCCTTTAATCCTACCACATCTCCATTCAAGGACCTGCCAGAAATCGAATGCCTGCTGCATCAAGTCTAAACATCACTCTCCCAGGTCCTTAACATCCCTTTTTCCAGCTCACAGCTGGCCCCCACTGACTCAGGCAATCCCACCACTCATCTTCTGGTACACCAATCAGCTTCTGACTCATCTCCACATGTGCCATTCCTGTTCCTGCTTGGAATGTTTCCACCCTCTCTAATATTCCTCTAACTCCTATTCACCCTTCAGGGTACAGACCATACTATAATCACTTTATTGTATTTTATTTTTTAAGAGACAGGGTCTTGCTCTGTCACTCAGGATGGAGTACAGTGACACAATCATAGCTCACTGCATCCTTGAACTCCTGGCCTCAAATGATTCTTCCACCTTGGCCTCCCAGAGCACTGAGATGATCTGCCATGGTCTACTATGCCCAGCCTGAGCCCTGTACCTCATTTTTGAAGCCTGCCATGATTGCTACAGCTGACATCAATTTGCCCTGCTTGCTATACTTGATTAAGTACTGGCAGGCTCCACCGTGTCCTCTGGTTGTCCAGGATATAGTAGTGTGCTTCTTGATGGTACTCTTTCCTACATTCTGACTGTGCCAATCTTAGAGGATAGCCCAGAAGAACTTCAACAGGTGTTAATGGAGGAAATGATGTGCACAGATACGTTCATTACCTGGCCCATGAAATCTGTGAAGAAGAGCATGTTGGACAGGAAGGCAGTCCATCCAATGAGGTGGCTGATGGAAAGGTAGCGGTAGTGGGGAGGCATGCTCATCAGTGCTCTCAGCAGTGACTTTAATGTCATTGGCCTGCGAGTCTGAAATAAAACATGAAACACAGGTGTGACCTTCAATGCAGAAACTCAGCCGGCTAAGGGAACCAGAGCACATGGCCATGTTACGTATTTGTCAGTCAGCCATCACACAAAGTGTCACTTTTCCTGGGCACGGAACTATGTTTCCATGGAGTATACTCACAGGAGGTATTCTGTTAAGCATGAGTGGCTGCTTAGAAGTTTCAGGCCCAGAATGAGGCTTTAGAGCCAAGGGGAAAGGGAATGAGAATGGTGCTACCTTCAGGCCAAGATGTAGGAGACATTGAACATTCTATCTCTGAATGACAGAACTGTTGCACAAGGACAAAGCTCACAGATATAGGCCAGCTCTTAATTAGAATTCTTGGGCCACTTAACTGTGAGAACATAGTAGGCAAATCCAAGATGGCTGTCATGATCTTGGTCCCCTGATGTTATCCTGTTCTGTGACATGACAAAGGGACTTTGCAGCTATATTAATAATTAAGGTTAATGATCAGCTGACTTTGAGTTAATTGAAAAGGAGATTACCTGGGTGATCCTAACCAAATCCCATGAGCCCTTGAAAAGTACAGAATTTTCTCCAACTGGTAGTAGACGGGAAAGTCAGAGCAACTCCAAGCACAAGAAATGACAGCTTTGAAGGTGGAGGAAGCTACATGAAAAGGATCTGAGGGTGACATTTAGGGGCTGAGAGCAACTCCAGGCCAACAGTCCACAGAAAGCAGGGACCTCAGTCCTACAACCAGAGGAACTGGATTCTGCCAACATCCTGAATGAGCTCGGAGGCAGACTCTTCACACTGAGCTTCCTGATGAGAATACAGCTCTGCCAGCACTTTGATGTCAACCTTGTAAGACCCTGTGCTGAAACTTAGTGCAACTCACCCGCTTCTGATCTACAGAACTGTGAGATAATAAACTGATGTTGTTTTAAGCTGCTAAGTTTGTGAACATTTTTTATTTATTAGATCATTAATACAGAGAGCCAGTCAGTTCCCTGCTCTTAGCCAGCTGTCTTCTCCCAGGTTATTTCTCTGGATTCTAATGATAGCAGACACATGTCAATGATCCCTACATTGAGTTAGAAGTGAGAACAATGTAGAACTCAAATACATATATTTATACACACACACACACACACACACACACACGAGGAGTCTTCAATATGTTAATGGAAAATGCATATTATGAAAAAATTATACATGCATTTCAAAAATTTTTTGAATCAAAATAAACTCATACTAACTTGTTATAGCATGTCTGAAGAGGATTTAGTTTGAGGCACTAAGAAGAATAAGACATCGGTTTGAAAAAGAGCCCCTAACAGAGCAGCATGAATTCTACTAAAATTGAAGCTAGACTAAATATCAAATTTATGGTGAAGTTTTGGTGGAAGAATGGTGACATCACTGATTTTTTTTTAAGTTTATGAAGACAATGTCCCAAAGAAATCAGCAGTTTACAAATGGATAACTCATTTTAGGAAGGGACCAGATGGTGTAAAGATGAAGCCTTCAGAGCAGACCATCCACATCAATTTGCAAAGAAAAAAGTTAGTCTTGTTTATGCACTAATTGAATAGGACTGACAATTAATGGCAAAAACAATAGCCAACACCATAGACATCACAGTTGTTTCAGATTACACAATTCTGACTGGAGAGTTAAGGTTTAGCAAACTTCCCACTTACTGGGTACCAAAAGTATTATGACCAGGTCAACTGCAGACAAGCACAGAGCTTTCAATGAAAATTTTAAACATGTAGGATCAAGATCCTGAAGCATTTCTTCAAAAAAATTGTAACTTGAGATGAAACAAGGCTTTATCAGTACAATCCTGAAAACAAAACACAATCAAAGCAATGGCTACTGAGAGAAATGTTCCAGTCAAAGCAAAAGCAGACAGGGCAAGGGAAAAGGCCATGACAACAGTTTTTGGGGGATGCTCAGGCATTTTGCTTGTTGACTTTCTGGAAGGCCAAAGATCAATAATATCTACTTACTATAAGAATGTTTTGATAAAGTTAGCCAAAACTTTAGCAGAAAAACACCCACGAAAGCTTCACCAGAAAGTCTTTGTCCACCATAACAATGCTCCATCTCCTTCTTCTCTTCAAACAAGGGCAATGTTGTGAGAGTTTTGATGGAATGTCTTTAGACACTAGAGTCCTGATTTGCCTCCTTCTGACTTCTGTTTCCTAATCTTAAAAAAAATCTATGAAGGGTTCCCATAGTTTTTCAGTTAATAATGTAAAAAAGACTGCATTGACATGGCTAAATCTCCAGGACCCTCAGTTCTTTAGGATGTGATAAATGGCTGGTATTATTGCTTACAAAAGTGTCTTGAACTCAGTGGAGCTTGTGTTAAGAAACAAAGTTTCTTCTTTTTAATTTTTATCTTTTCATTCTATTTTTCCATTAACTTTAGGAAGGCCCATCCCACACACATATATGTAAAAAATGAATATATAGGTCCCTTATTCTTTTAGATTTAAATTTGGTTAAAACTAGAGGCTACAGTTTTTTTTGTTTGTTTCAGAAACACTGAGAGAATGAGAAACTTTAAACTATTGATGCAACTGTTTTGAAATACAAAGAATAATAACCTTTAGCATCTTGTCATATAAGAGAAGAAAGAAATCTTGGGAATACTAAGCAGTCAGCTGCCCTGAAGACGCTGAGACCATAAACATCAGCCATGATGTGCTAATGAGTCTTTCTTGTCATATTTTTATTTATTCTGAATTATGACATTGAGTACTAGTTTATAAGACAGTCAACTGAGATTTTCTATTTTAACTGTAACAGCATATTTTTTATACTTTGTAACCTTACATAATCATGCTTTTTACTTTTTTGTTGTGGAAAATTATATTCACTCATTTTAGTTTTGTTGTGTAAGTTGATTTTTTAAAAATTCATCAATCTTGTAGTATCTAGCCCACTGTCCATAAACTGTACTCATTTTCTGATAATCAGTGTTAAACACTGTAGACATTCCCCTGGACTGAAGAAAAATAACCGTTTTTCTGCAAGCAGAATATGGTACCTATAAAAATAAATGATTATAACAGAAATGAAGTGCAGAATTACTACTTTTTCCTCAACTACAGAAAGAAGCAGCTAACAATATAGCCAAAGAAACAACAGCCTGGTTTCCATGCCTCCAACTAAGTGATTTATCTTCACTTTCCTTCCTCTTTTTCCAAAAATGCAAAATTGAGAAAGTGAATCTGGCCAACAAGTATTCAGCCTCATTCTAAATATTAATATATACTTCTGACTTACACATAATTTTCAGCCTGGTTTCATTGTTAGATGAATTTCTCCTTTGTTCTAAAAATAAATATGAGCTTTTGAAATGTGCCTAGGATTTCTGTAAAAGCTGGGAGTGTAAATATTCAAAGCCTCTTTGTATACTTTAACTCAGAATAAAAATTCAGCTGGCATATTATTCCTGACTAATCAATTTCCTTGGTGAAACCCTTTCAATGGTTCTGAACTCCTGGGAATTGTTTTACTGCATTTATTTTGCACCACTGTCAGCCGGAGATTGGGTGGGATGAATTTACAAGAGAAAAAGGTACAGAGTCATCAGAGAGAGATGAAACTTCACAAATGTACCCTCAAAAGGAGACTATAAATGTTAAAGGGAGCAACCGAGGGCATGGAGGCATTGGAGATAGATTTTATGAGATCTGGCTTAAACTCCTGAAACAATTCAGCCCTCTTGCCATTAAAAAGAAAGCTCTGTTCTTAACTTACACAACCACCTTTATTTTGGAAAGCAATGCCTTTGGCAAACAATGACAGCCCCGCAGCCATGGTCCTAGCCCTGGAGAAGTATAGGCTTCTTTTGCCTAACTGGAGACCTTCCAAGGTACACATTTGTAAGAGAAGAGCAAATGCATGGCTTTGAGAGTAAGATGTATTACTCCATGCTTTATTCTTACTTCATCCTTTTGTCTATTTTATTTGCTTATTTATTTATATTTTTAGGGATGGGGTCTCACTCTGTTGCCCCAACTAGCGTACAGCGGCATGATCACAGCTCACTGTAGCATCAAACTCCTGTGCTCAATGGATCCTCCCATCTCGGCCTCCTGAGTTGCTGGGACTATGGGAATGAGCCACTGCACTGGGCTCAATTTTGTTTTTTAAACCAAATAACAAAATCATTCAGAGCCTACAGATTTTTGTGTGTGGCCCCTAGTAGAAAGTTAGCTGTATCTTGTATTTGTTTTCTTACTCATGTGGGAGTTCCATGCCTTTCAAACGGCTTCTACTCACTTGATTTCATTTGACTCTCAACAGCAGCCTGAGTGACTGAGACAACCTCTGTGTTGTGTGACTCTTGAAGGGGGAGTCCCAGTTTACTAAAAGGGACATCAAAGAGGCAGATAATCTATCAGGGTGTTATCTATTATCACTTATATGCTTATGTTTAGTAAAATCCCACCTTGCTTTGGTCCCTAAACCACCACATTATTTTTTTTTATTCTCATTATATGATTACTTTTTTCCTTATTTTTATATATTATAGAAATTTTGGATGTATTGCAGGATTTAAAAATGGAAAATTAAAGCTTCCTGTTAGCCTATCATCCAAACTTTTAATTTTTGGTATATTTCCTTTCCATTTTTTTCCTCTATGTATGCAGCTTTTCCCAAAAAGCAAAGATTGTTTTCTGTATGTATTGTACATTTTACTTGATATGTTTTTAGTAAATCTTCAAAAACATGTATTTTTAATGACTGCATGAATTTTATCATATAGATATACCATGATTCTTGGGCTGTAATGCATAATTGCACAAAGGGCTCCAGTCCAACTAGTAATCTTAGAGTTCTGGTTTGTTGCTGAAGGAGGGGCAGGGAATGCAGGTATTCTCTCCCATGCAGCCTGGTGTAGGAAACGAGGTTGAGTCCAAACCTTAGGAGACCTAAATTCTCATATTTTCTCTACTTGTGTAATCGAGATAAAATGAAGACTTTATGCCAATGACCTCCCAGCTCTTCCTTGCACTCTTACAGTTATGAAAAACACTGCATTCATTCTAAACTAGGAGCTACTGTTGGAATCAGATGAATAGAATATTACTCTCTTCGACTGCATTCTCCTATCAAGTGGCATGGGGAGAGGCAAGTTGATTCGCTGTGGCAACTCAACTCCAAGGTAGTCATGTAGATAGAATCAGGCCTCCTCTCAGCAGATCGTACTCAACCATTTTGCCAATTTAAACATAATCCATTTCAAAATTTACTTTTGCATTTATTTTGAAAAAATGCTAAGCAAATAAACAGAGTAAACAATACGTGAGAAAGCACTTGACCTCAAGAAAAAAACTACTTACAGACTTTTGTAACTTAGTGGCTAAGATGTATTGCTTTTATTCATACACATAACTGAATACAAAATATGAGGTTTTCTACTGACTATATGTAGCAAAAAAATTCCTTAAAATACCATTAAAGTAAAGTACAGTTTTTAAATTTTGTAAACCATTTAGCTAAATGTAATGTGCTATCCTAGATTGGGTCAGAAAAAGGATATTACCTACGAGTGGGATTGCTGGATCAAACGGTAGTTCTATTTTCAGTTCTTTAAGGAATCTCCAGACTGTTTTCCATAGTTGTTGTACTAATTTACATTCCCACCAGCAGTGTAGAAGTGTTCCCTGTTCACCACATCCATGTCGACATCTATTATTTTTTTGGTTGTGGCAATTCTTGGAGTAGTAAGGTGGTATCGCATTGTGGTTTTGATTTGCATTTCCCTGATCATTAGTGATGCTGAGCATTTTTTCATTTATGCTGAGTAGTATATATAGATATACATTAGGTAGATTATGGAGGTCCATATATATATCACAGTTTCTTTATCCACTCGTTGATTGATGGGCATTTAGGTTTGTTCCATGTTTTTGCAATTGCAAATTATGCTGCTATAAACATGTGTATGCAAGTATCCTTTTCATATAATGACTTCCTTTTCCTCTGGGTAGATACCCAGTAGTGAGCTTCTGCATGGCAAAAGGAACAGTCAGCAGAGTAAATAGACAACCCACAGAGTGGGAGAAAATCTTCACAATCTATACATCTATACATCTATACATTATGAATACTACTCAGCCATAAAAGGAATGAATTAATGGCATTCACATTGACTTGGATGACATTGAAGACTAATCATTCTAAGTGAAGTAACTCAGGAATGGAAAATCAAACATTTTATGTTCTCGCTCATAAGTGGGAGCTAAGCTATGAGGATGCAAAGGCATAAGAATGACACAATGGATGTTGGGGACGCAGGGGGAAAGGGTGGAAAGGAGGTGAGGGATAAAAGACTACATATTGGGTGCAGTGTGTACTGCTTAGGTGATGAGTGTACCAAAATCTCATAAGTCACCACTAAAGAACTTACTCATGTGACCAAACACCACCTGTTCCCCAATTACTTATGAAATTTTTTAAATGTTTTTTTTTTAAAAAAAGGGGAAAAAAGGACATTAGTAGAAAAACTGGTGAAATACAAATAAATCTGCTGTTTACTTAACAGCATTGTAGCAATGTTAATTTCTTAGTTTTGACAAATGTGCATGGTTCTCTAAGATGTTAACATAAGGGAGAAGCTGGTAAAACATAGGAACTCTCTCTACTATCTGCAGCTTTTTTGTAAATCTAAAATTATTCAAAAATTAAACTTCGATAAAGAAAGCAAAATAACACATGGGCACGCTTTGCTAGGTGACAACTCCATGAGGTTGAACAAGGACTGTGGAATTTACTACAGTCTCCTGATGCTCAGCACTGGGTCTGGCAGGGTTAGTTAATAGTTATTGAATGAATAAAAGAATGCATAAGTGAATGAACCATGTACACAGTGCAACTCATTCTAAGAATTCTTATTATTCACCCAAATAAACCCTCCTGGGTTCCTCTTTATTCCCTGCAGTCAGTAGCCAGATTAATGTCAAAAACAAAACAAAACAAAACAAAAACAAAAAAAAGCTAACATCAAGGAGTCCTCTACCCCACTAGTTTTGATGGACCCCTATCATCTACCTAATAAAATTTTAGTCCTATGCTGACATTCAGAAGCATCCAAAATCTGGCTCCAATTTGCTTTCCTAACTTTATTTCTAATGTTACAAACTCTATGATCTACTGTACCACTTATACTTTCTCCAAACATGCTTCATGCTTTTAAAATATTTGTTTTATATCTGTGGCTTTGCTGATGTCCTTCTGTCAGAAGTATTTTTCCCCCAAAGACTCTACCTATTCAAATCCTAACTATCATTCAAGGCACAACTCAAGGGTGACCTCCTCCATGAAGCCTTTCTCTGTTTGCTTAGGCACAATCTTTCTCTCTTTAAAACTAACAGCAATTGTTATTCTGCCATTTGTGGCCACCTGGAAATGTGCCATTTGGGTCTCCTACTGGAGAAAACACAGTTGATTGACAGCCTTGAATGCTCCTTCTCTGGACCCACTACCTGTTCCTGCCAAGGTTACCCTTTCCATGGCTATTCCCAGATAGTGACTAAGCAAGCTGGGGGTATTAGTGCTGGCCTGTTTCTACAAGAGCTGGGACTCCTCTAAGGAGCAACTTTGGCTGGAGGACTCCCGTTTGGCCTGGTTGAAACTTTCTTGGAACTTCACTGCATCTGAAAGGTTTCCTACCCCATCCTCTTTCCTTTATTTTCTCCTTTCACAGGTATTTGAGTTGCATCAAGTTAAGAAGACTTTTCCTTCCCATTTCTGCTTCTCCCCACTTTATCTTTCATGCTGTTTTCTCCAATGAATCTCTTACATGTCAAATCCTATCTTGGTGCTGTTTTAGAAAATCTGAACTGATACATTGTTTCTGTAGCATTTACCATGTTCTATCATGGATTATAAACCATGGTATAAATGGCTTATGCCACCTGTTAGGCTGTAAATTCCTGGGCATAAAGACTGGACACTTGTCAGTTAAATATCTAGTACAGTGTTTTGCACATACTCAGTATCCAAAGCTGTTTGTTAAATGAATAATGTTTATAATGTATTGATATACTTATGTAAAGTTTGAAAAAGTCTTTACATGCTTTATCTTAGTTGAACATCCTAATAATCCTGGAAAATAGACTGGCCAAGCCAACAAGAGAAGTTGACTTTATAGGAAGGTGAGATTCACTGAGCTTATCTGAAAGTTGTTGGAGTCCAGATTTGTATTCCGTTTCTGCTTAAAGCATTCAGCATTCTCCCAGGGTCATAATAACAAGACCTAAACCCAACACCTTACTGTGTGGTGGCAAATACTCTAACTTTACATGGATTAGCCCTGTAACCTGCACAAAATCCTTGTAAATAGATGGAATTATTTTCTCATTTAACAAAAATGCAAATGTTCAAAGTCACATAATCCAAAGATGGTATAGCCAGGATTTTAGCACCCATGCTTTTGATCTTTAGGCTACCTTAGAGCAAGTAGCTATTTGTGATTTGTGGAATGAATAACATAGGTCAGCAGCTAGAGGAAGCAAGATTTGCACCCAAGTCTTCTACAACCTCTTTGTCAATCAGGGAATCCTTTGTTCTGTATCCCTGAGGTGTTGGCATTCAATCCTAGCTTGAAGGAAAATGCAATTATTTCGTCAGCTTTGCCCAAAAGAACTTTCTACTATGATGAGAATGCCTTACATCTGCACTCTCCTATATTTTAGCTACAAGTCCTATGGGGACATTGAGCATTTAATGACATTGAGCTAATGCAACTAAAGAAATGAAGTTCTATTTTTATTTTTATTTAAATAGTCCCATGGGATTATTAGCTACCATATTGCTCAGCTTAATTCTAGTCTCTTCTCTGATCATTTCATCTAAATGTGGTCTCATTTCTCTGGCAGTTAGTTGAGTACTATTTCAAATTTTAAGCTGATGAATTTACTGTGCAGTTCACTGAAAATGAGCTAAAGTATCCTTTCAACTCATAACATGCAAATTCAGTATGTCCAACTCAGTCACCAACCCAAGGATGCTACCGTTTGGAGGAAAAAATTTCTAATATATGATCCTAATCTAAGAGGTATTTCTTCTGGCCTGCTGGGAAAAGCAGCAAAGGAGAAAGGACTTACAGAGTGCCTACATAAATTGGTTATGAATAACACATAAACAAGGAACAACAAACTGCAGAAGGCCGCAGGAGGCCTCTGAGGAGGAAGGCCTCTCCATGCCTCATGTTCTGGTTCAGGGTGACCTAGGCTCTGTTACAATAAACACTGTGCTCAAGGACGTAAAACCCCTTCATAGCACTATGACGTAGCCAGACTTCTAGGCTCCTTGGAAGGTCTGCGTTCCACCAGCTGTACATAGAAAACAAGCTAAAGATAACCCCATGTTCTTGTTTCGCAAAACTCCCAAACCTCCACTATTATCAATCCTTAGGATGACACACCAGTTCTGGCTCATGATTCACTTACGACTCACTGATTCACTCCACCATCACTCCACCCCTACCCTATAGATCAAAGTGATTGTAGTCAATAAATGTGTGAATGATCAGAGCTCCGGGCCTTCACTGTCTCCTCTAGTATTGAGTGATGGCCCCCTGGTCCCACTTTCTCTCTTACTCTGTCTTTTTCTCATTCCTTTGTCACCACCAAACTCAGGGTACCCACAGGTAATGTAGGGCTGGTTCCCTACACTGGCCTAAGGATGACTTTAGGCTTCTCTTGTGGGCTAACCTTTCTCAACTGGCTTCATCTTCCATGGCTGGACACGCTGAAAGAAGTAGGAGACAGGAGGACCAGAGGAAAATGCAGACATTTTTCTTTGAGAAACAAAATTTTAATTCCAAGGGATGATAGCTACTGGGGATTTGGGAATTCCATTAGACTCCACGAAACTCTTCACATCAAACACACAAACAAAACAAAGAATTTTTTTTTTGAAAAAGAAGAAGAAAGAGCAAGAATATTTTCCCATGTAAAGAAAAAAATTTTTCATCTTTACCTGTTCAGCGTGATTTTTGTTTTTTGCTCCCTGCATTGCCAGCTCTGGATTTACATAACCATTTTTAACTTTCTCGATAGAACCATATTCGTACATTCCATCTGATGACAATGGAGGGTCCTGGGGGGTTGGCTGTGGGGGAATGCCCTTTGCAACATCTGTAAGTGGGACTTCAGAGATACTGCACAGATGAACAATAAAACACAAAGTGAGCATCAACGCAGAGAAGAAGAACATGACCTGGAATTCTGTACCCAGCAGTCTTCCCAGTTCCAGATGGGCCCAGTCTATAGCACCCAAAAGGTAACCCATGGCACCTCCAAAACCTGGAAAGCAAGAAAAGCTGCATTAGCATATTTAGCAAATCATCTTTCATTTACCTCCTGCGTAGACACTCCCTTCAGTGAGAAAACTCCCTGAAGACAGCAGAGGCAGCCTGGATATGACTGGAAAAGCAATACAGCAAGAGGCTGAGAAACATGCAGCCAGGCAATGTGGGTTCAAGCTTTGGCTCTAGAATTCACTTGCTTTGACTTTCAGCTTCCTAATCCAGAACATGGAGGTAATAGTAAAAGAGTAACCCACTGGTAAGGTCATTTAACAGAAATGTAAATGCCCAAAGTCATGTAATCCAGACTTGGATTTTTGAAAAGAGTAAGTGTTCGGGCTGGGGCCACACACATAGCAAGGGCTTACTTAAGTATTGCTACCATCAGAGATACTACGACCTTTCCAAAGTGCATTCTCTAGACTGCTTTTGAACTTAAATTTCTGACCAGAAAAATCCTCAAAGAAAACCAATTCCTGGCACCAATAAAATTAAATTATTTGTAGTTTCTCTATTATTAAGCTTCCTGGGATGATGTAAGCTTGCAAAGATCAAACAGCCTTAAAAGCTGTCTTTCTTCCTCTATTAGAAGCTCAAGGTACTTGTTCCCAGTTGATAGCTGGGAACAGGAAATAATGAGAACAAAAGTTTAAACATGAATTTTTGAAAATCCTATTCTCATTTCACAGGACTCCAACCTGAGGTCTTTTTGGTGCTTGTTTTTATCTCCTCAGGCTTAAACATAGTGTCACTTGAGGGACACTGAGAAAAGTCTCCTCAAAAATCTATTCAACCCTAATCATCTGATATTTAAAATCCCATGTTGGTTATTCCTTTTTTGAGCTTCTGTTTTAAAATGCAAGTGTTTCTGGCATGGGCAGGCAGTTGCTCAGCACCAGAATAGTAACTGCTCCTTAGATGTTCCTTCTGGTGCAGACATCAGTGACTTCTGATAAAGGTGGGGAGAGATCATGGTTGGGAGGGGCCAGTGGACATATGATAGGATGTCTAGGGAATTAAGGAGTTGAGTGCCAGACACATCCTCTACATATGTCACAAACTTACGGAGGGCTGATCCTACTGTCAAAATTCTTTAAAGGTCAAATTCCAATCATGCATACCAATCACAATTTATCTACCTGAACAGATCAGCTTTCATTTTTTGTTTTTGATTATTTTTGTGTGTATGAGTGAAGTCTCTATTTTATTTCTCAGATAAGAGCAATATCTTCACAAGCTAGGAAATCAAGGAAGAAAATAGAACTTAAGGAGTTCTTCTCTAACTCTAAACAGCTTAAGTTACATCAAGAACCTGACCTCAAGAACACAAACCTGAATACAAAGTACCATGAATCCTAATTTATTCAAATTCGAGAGAGAGTAGACAATTTGGGTCACTTCATATTCTGGTTAGTTGCAATTTAACATTGAGACTATTTAAGGAGGACCAACAATCTAATCATTGGATTCCAAAAATAAAGCATCATTAGCATGTCCTGAATGCTGAAGTGTTTTAAGGCAGAATTATAAGAAATTTGGCCAATGTGGGTATGGTGAAATAAGATATATAGTCTCTGGAAGCAAGAAATTTATGGTCTAGTTATGTGTGATGAGCATAAACATAAACAGATCAATAACATGATGGTGAAGAGCCCAGGATTTGAGGGAAAGAGAAGGTCCTGAAAAAGCCGCACTCTGTTCGGGGATTTGTGGTGCCTCTGGTTATTATTAGACAATGACTATTCAATTGTGGACATGCAGAAGGTATCAGAAGCCATGTACCCAGCCAAGCAATCAACCAATAAGAATGCATTAGGTCTTCTCCCCAACCCGTTATGACAACCAAAAATGTCTCTAGATATGGCCAAATATCTCTGAGGAGGTTGAAAAGTGGCTCCTAGTTTAGAACCCCTGACCTAAGTCAACCCTATACAGACACATTCCTTTTTTGAAACAATCATTTCTAAACAGATCGATGGTTTTCATATTGCCATTTAATTCGCTTATCACTTATACCTCTTTCAAATTTTTGTTCAGCTGAGCATTATTGATTGCCTCAGTCGGAAGAATGTAGAGCAGAAGACACGTGCCTATTTGAAAAAATTGATATGTGAAACAAATCCTCCAGTGTGCAATGGAATGGTAGTTTTATTTTATGGAAAAAATGTAAGGATATACACAGAATGATGGATTTATATTACAGATAAATTTGGACAACTGAGTCCTACAGTTGGGGAGTTTCCTGATGCAGTTGCCATGTCTGCTGGTTTAATTTAGTTCAATAAACATATATCAAGCACTAAACATATGTAAATGACTCTACTAGCTTCTGGGGATATAAACATAAATAAGACACAGTTTCCCATTCTTTTCCCCAGAAAGTGTTCTCAAGTGGGAGAAGCAGATAATGGGAGAAGCTACTTGCAAAACGGTAATAAATGATAAGCTAGAACTGGGAGCTGGATACTCAAAGTACAGAGTTTTGAAGTCAATTATTGGTGCTAGCAATGGTATGAAGTTGATGTCGATTATTAGTAAATCTGACAGGATTTCTCTTCATTATCAGTGAGGGTTAGAAGAGTTCAATATATCAATGAATTCAAAAATGTTAGAGGTAAAAGGAGATTTGAAGAACTAAGTTCAGAAAACTATGAACTTTATTGGCTCTGTGATGGAAGTCACACAAAAGGAAAAAGGGATTTGGAATCGTGCCAGATTTCTATTCCCACCTTTGTGCTTCCTAGTCACGTGCTCTTGGGCACTTCTCTGAGAAATGAGGGTGGTGCTGCCTCCTCATCTGAATTTAGTGAGGATTAGTGCAAATAATTCATGTCAAGCCCCAGCACATACCATGGCAGAACCAGGCCCAAAACCGAGCTCCCTGATGACTTCCTACAGTAACCCTAATTCCAAGGCCTCCTCTAGAAGCAGGAGAAGAGATCTACTGCACTAAACTGGCTGAACACAGCCTGCCTGGAACTTGCTGAAAGGATTTAGTCATTTTAGGCCCAGTGATTAGAACTGGTGAATCATTCCAAGGGCTGAGACCTGGGCTTACCCCGATACTACTCTGGCATGTGGCAAGTATCATGAAAGTAAAATATATCTGAAACTTGAAAAGTGTAAAAATAGCAACTGCTTGATTTTTAACATTCCCTCTAGAGCAACCTTCTTAAACTTTAATGTGCACACAAATCATGTCGGCATCTTATTAAATGCAAGTTCTGATTGTGAGGGTCTAAGGTGGAGCCTAAGCCTGAAATTCTGCGTTTCTTTCAAGCTCTCCAGTGCCACCAATGCTGCTGGGTCAAGCATCACTCTTTGAATGGCCAGGTGACAGCAATTTCCAACTAATTTCTACTCTTGAGAAATGTTATTTTGTTGTCACAGGATATTTGACCCACAATCCATAACTGATAAAGCGCAATGATTTGCAGTCCTGTAAAATTAAGGTAGTTTGCAGATACGAATAGGGTTTTTGTAGCCTGGTAGAGAAATACTCCACAAGTATAACAAAGGAGTTATACTTCGATTGCCTTGCAGAAGGTTAACCAGGTTTGTATTTAGTCTAGCATTTTTTATTTTTCTAGTCATGCACACACACAAACACACATACACATTTCCTGCAAGAACTTGGGGAAAACTCTTCTTATGTCTTCCCCATTGGTTCCTTTATTAATGTGTTAATTTAAAATCCTGACATATGCTATAACTTAGAGAATTATTAGCACTCTCTTATCTTAGGGAAGAGGGGAAGAAAAAAACAGGAAAAACTGTCTTTTTTTTGTACTTTAGGTTCTGGGGTACATGTGCAGATCATGCATTGTTGCATAGGTTCATACATGGCAATGTGGTTTGCTGCCTCCATCCCCCATCACCTATATATGGCAATTCTCCTCATGTTATCCCTCTGCAACCTCCCACCCCCTGCAATTTGTCCCAAAGCTACTGTTTTGAAGTACGAGTAGCTGCAAATTACAATAGTGCAACAGGACATATCAAGAAAGCAAAGTGGGCCACTGGGGGAATTATCCTAACAGAGTATTAAAATACTGGAAGGAAATATTTAAACTTTGTCTATTTGCAGCCTCAGATAGGATGAGGGCCAGTAGAGGGCTGTAGGAAATCATTAAAGGTCTTTCTTTTACTTCTTCCGCTTAAGCCAAGAGTTTTATCTTCAAAGACAGTCTGAGCAGTGATAAAGGTGGATAGTTTTACCATTTTGCCACCTCCCACATCTACATCCAAACTATATTTACCTCTGCTGCTAAAATCAGCCTCTTTGGTGCCCCTAGAATCAATCACCAGGCCATTGGGCAAGCATAAGCTAGAGCCATTCGGAAGACACCTGCTACCACATTAGATAACAAATTTTACAAAGGGCCCAGAAGTGGTCCAGCTGGCTCCTTCCTCACCCAGCCAGGCTGTGTTGTCAAACTCAGGAGAATAAATGGCTTTAGAAGACAAATGTCATATTTCATAACTAATGATGCAACTTGAACAATGGCTCATCCTAGAAGTCCAAATACATAGAAATATGTAAAAAAATTTTCTTTAGTCCACAACTATAATAGGTAAAATGGAAAAATGTCACTACTAAGGAATCTAAAGAATGAAAAGAAACTCAAGAGAGTACATCTAAATCGAACTCTGCACCTACCATGTGCCCGTAATTGCCTGCAGGCCTCAGGTATATGGCTTAGCAAGCTTAGCACCAGGGCTGACACAGCTCAAGTCACGAGAGCTAGCTGTGTGCTGTTTGCTACTTTACCTCCAGAAGAGGACAGACTAAAGACCTCCCATCTTCCCATGGGGTTCATAAGAAAATCAATCTGATTCTTTTCCACATGTTGAAAAAAAAAATAGCAGTGAAAGTGTCAGATTAGGTACATGCTTCCACCTATACCCACCAGGTACATACTAAACCCTGGACAGTTAACATAAGTACCAGCTACTGTCTGTGTGTGTGTATGTGTGTGTGTGTGTGTGTGTGTGTGTGTGGTCATCAGTAGAAATTGTGGGAGCACCTACCTTCACCAGGAACTGTGCTAGACACTTGAGGTACATTAATGAGCAAGACAGACAAGACCTCTGCTCTCTTGGAGGCTGAATACAGAAAAGCAGTCAAAATGATACATGTGTTGCGTTCCCCCCAAGAAAAGAAAAAAAATTAAAACTAAAAAAAAAAAAGTTTAAATTTAAATTTTAAAAAATGATATATATGCTCTAGTCAAAGACAAGAGCTTGACCAGACAAGCTGATCTAATATTTCTTTAAGTTTACATGTGCCTAATCTGACACTTTCACTGCTAATTTTTTTCTCATCAAAGATGCTTAGATAATATGTTTAAAATATTGCTCACTGTTTCCATCCACCTACCTCTAACCCTGGCATCCCTTTCTCTCATTGGGCCCTTCCTTCACATTTAAGCTGGGCCAGAATGCCTCATTGCTTTAAGGACAGAATGTAACAGTAGAGAACAGAGAAATAACAGTTTTCCTTGTTTCTGAGTTCCAAAAGCCCTTAGGCTGCAAAGGCATAGACAGTAGATTCAGTAAAAAATGTGCTTTAAGAACCAGGCTTCCCAGGCTAGGCAGAGCATTCATGTTGGGTGCACACATATTGGTAAATCCCTTAGGCAGTGATGGTGCTGCTGCCTGCTTGATGGGCCTAGCTAGGGTTGAAAGGTGGGAGGTAAGGAGCAGAGTCTCCCCTGGAAGGCTTGAGGGATCCAAGAGTAGAGAGGACCAGTGCCTCATTTCCTGGTCAGACACCATGGCGGCATAAGAACTCCAGGAATAAAAGGCTGTGCAGGAGGTCAGGCATTAATTGGCCTCATTCTGGAGCCATTTATGGCTGCCTTGAGTTTTCTTAAAATCTATGGAACTAATATTTTCGGTTCTGAGTTGTAATGGCTCAGCACACTGTAAAGTATTTTGCAAAATGCTTTAACTCCTCCTAGTGGTGACCAGGGAGCATGGCGCACAAATGCTAGAATGAAAAAGCTCAGGACTAGACTTGGTCAACTGAGTCAGACAGCCCCTGTGACCCACTGCAAATCTTCTCAGTCCCCACCCACCTCCCTTGCTCCAGCAGCTGCTGCAGTGACCAGTTCTAAGCCAGCTCTGGCCAGCTTTGCAGTGGGCAGGTGCATCTGGATGGTGCCTAACCTGAGAGAAGACACAAAATCAGTGCTTACAAAACCCATGGTACCACCCTTAGTCAGTGCAGACTGGATAATCTTCCCTCATTCATCCCCTACATGGAGAGTTCTTTGATGCCCTTCCTAAGGCTCCTCAGAGACAGCTCCATTTTGCTTTTTGTTTGGCCTCTTTCTCTCCACCATTCCCTTACTCTTGCTCTCTAGAATACCTTCCCAAATAAACTGTATGTGTACAAACCTCTGGGGTTCACCTTTTAGAGGAATCCAAACTAACTCATGAATCACATTTTTTGTTAGCTGGTTGGCTGGCTGGCTTGCTGGTTGGTTGGTTGGTTTTGCCCCTAGTCTACCAGTAACCAGCTGTGTGACCTTGGGTTAGCTAGCCACTTTACTGTTCAACCACACAGCTTAATCATTGACAAAATGAGGATGTTAAAATTGAATATCCATCCCACCAATATTTTTGGAGCACCTTCCATATTCCAAGCACTATTTAAAGTGGTGGTCAATGAACAGTAAACATGATGTTCTTACTCTTGAGAAGTTTGTATGTTGGTTAGAGAGACAGGCAATAAACAATAAACAAATGGAACTTCTCATCATGGCAGACCCTAGAGATAAGCGTTTCAGGACTACTGCAAGAAGCTGCTGGAGCGCAAGGAGGCGGATGGCCATCTGAAGGAGTTCAGGGAGCCGTTCGAAGAACTTATCAGGCCGTATGAAAAGTCTGGAAATGATCTGAAGGCTCTACAAAGTGTTGGGCAGATTGTGAGTAACGTGCTTGAACAATTAACTGAAGAACAATTGGTTGTTAAAGCTACAAATGCACCAAGATATGTTAGCTGTTGTCATCGACAGCTTGACAAAAGAAGTGAAGCCAGGAACAGAAACTGCTTTGGATAAGACTACACTAATTTATCACGAGACATATTCCATGAGAGGTGAATCCATTGATTTATGACATGTCTCATGAGGACCCTGGGATGTTTCTTATTCTGATATTAGAGGGCTAACAGAACAGATGCCAGAATTGAGGGGTTACCATTTACAAACCCAGTTATTACAGCATATAGGAATATAATACCAAAAGGCTGTTTGTTATGCGGACCACCAGAAGCAGGAAAAACACTCTTGGCACAACCTGTTGTTAGCCAGTTGGACTGTAATTTTTTTCCTTTTTTTAAGAAACAGGGTCTCTGGAGTGCAGTAATGCAATCTTGGCTCACTGAAACCTCCATCTCTCAGGCTCAAGCAATCCTCCCACTTCAGCCTCCAAGCCCAGCTAATTTTTAATTAATTATTTATTTAAATTTATTTATTTATTTATTTATTTTTATTTAGAGACAGTCTCATCTGTCTCTAAATAAAGCCCAGGGTGGAGTGCAGTGGCACGAACTTGGTTCACTGTAACCTCCACCTTCTGGGTTCAAGCAATTCTCCTGCATTAGCCTCCTATCTGGGATTACAGGCATGCACCACTACACCCAGCTGGTTTTTGTATTTTTAGTAGAAACAGGGTTTTACCATGTTGGCCAGGCTGGTCTCAAACTCCTGACCTCAGGTGATCTACCCACCTTGGCCTCCTAAAGTGCTGGGATTACAGATGTGAGCCACTGTGCCTGGTTGCCCAGCTAATTTTTGTATCTTTTGTAGAGATGAGGTTTCACCATGGTGTCCAGGTACACCCACCTTGGCCTCCCACAGTGTTGGGATTACACCTGGCCAGGACTACAATTTCTTAAAGGTTGTATCCAGTTCCACTGTAGACAAGTACATTGGTGAAAGTGCTCATTTGATCAGGGAAATGTTTAATTATGCCAGGGACCATCCACCATGCATCATTTTTATGGATGAAATAGATGCTGTTGATGGGTGACAGTTTTCCAAGGGTATTTAAGCTAACAGAGAGATTCAGAGAACTTTAATGGAGTTACTGAATCAAATGGATGGGTTTGATACTCTGCACAGAGTTAAAATGATCATAGCTACCAACAGACCAGATACACTGGGTCTTGCTTTGCTGCATCCAGGAAGATTAGATATTAAAAAATACATATTTATGGCTGCATAGTATTCCATGGTGTATATGTGCCACATTTTCTTTATCCAGTCTATCTTTGATGGGCATTAAGGATGAGTTTATGTCCTTGGCATGGACATGGATGAACAAATACCGCATGCGCTGACTCATAAGTGGGTGTTGAACAATGAGTACACATAGACACAGGGAGGGGAACATCACACACCGGGCCTGTGGCAGGGTGGGGGTTTGGGAAAAAATAGCAGGGGGTGGGGAGTTGGGGAGGGCTAACATTAGGAGAAATACCTCATGTAGATGATGGGGGAATGGATGCAGCAAACCACCATGGCACGTGCATACTTATGTTACAAACCTGCACGTTGTGCACATGTACCCCAGAACTTAAAGTATAATAATAAAAAAAAAATTTTAATGAAAAAAATATGTATTGGTTTGCCAAATGAACAAGCAAGATTAGACATATTGAAAAGCCATGCAGGTCCCATTACAAAGCATGGTGAAATCGATTACGGAGCAATTGTAAAGTTTTCAGATGACTTTAATGGAGGAGACATGAGAAATGTTTGTACTGAAGCAGGTATGTTTGCAAGTCGTGCTGATCGTGGTTTTGCAAAACAAGATTTCATGAAAGGTTAGAAAGTAGCTGATTCTAAGAAACTGGAACTTAAATTGAACTATAAGCCTGTGTAATTTACTTTTTGATGGCTGTATCACAGACGTTGGCTTAATGTAAAAATAAAGTTAAAATAATATATGTATTGGCAATGACCTCATTAAAAGTGTATGAATAAAAGTATGAGTAACATCATAAAAAGTATAATAACTGAGTAATTCAACTTTTAGCATTGATATACAAGTTTATATGTTTGCTAATATTGCATTTATTGAAGCAGAAATTACGAAAGAAGAATGTGTTGAAGCTTTTTGTATTTGCTATGTGAGCATTTTGAAAATCATTGAAAATGGTTTGAGGTAGTGAGGTAAGAAAGCATTTTTTAATGACTTATTTTATATCATTTGTTTTCCTCATTCTAAAAAGTTGAATAAAATCTGTTTGACTCAGATCTACAAAAATAAATAAATAAATGAAAAAATAACATAATGTCAGGTCATGATGGATACCACTGTGACGGAAGTCAGGGCTGGGTAGGGGTATGTTTGTGATCAGAGCAACAAAGCAAGGAAGTGAACCAAGCCAATTGCCGATTGTACCTGAGAAAGCACCTTCAAGCAGCGGAAAGAGGAGGATAAAGTCCTCTAGATTCCCCCTTCTCTAATCTGTCTTTGAGAGTTGTGTTGAATATATTTGAATGGAAAAGAGATGGCAATTTGGAGACTCAATCACCCTAAATTGCCTAAATCTCCTAAATCACCCTTATTATCCACAAGCTGAAATCCCTGTATCCTTGATTTCTGCCCTGGCCACATCCTTTCCAGGCTGCCTGAATGAAGAGATGTGAAAGTCCATAATGGGTGGAAACTTCAAAGGGAACTCAGTTGATGAAACAAAATCACTCATCCAGAGAAGATTTGTGAATGAGAAAAGGTTAAAATAGCCTCAAACATGAAACGGCTCCTTTCCACCATGTAAAAGGTTTAGTCAAATGGTTCTATGTTTCAATTCTATTTTTAAGACTCTTTTTAGCCCTTAATTACTTTCTATTTAGGACATCTGCTGCATGTTCATGTTTTTTGTGCATACTTTGAAATATGAATAAAACAAAAGAAGTTGGTACCTAACAAGTTGCCCATTCTTCTTCTAAAGATGTAAAGGGGCAAGTTCCTCACTGAGTCATTACAAATAAAACGTTTGCAGGCATAGTGGGGATAGAGGAAATCAAGAAATATAAACATTTGGAGTTTCATCTCTTTAGGTTAGATTAAACCCTTTAGATGGTTCCTGGTGCTGTGCCTGTGACCCTTGCAAGGTGGTTAATAACTGACATGATGTAGAGATTTGCAAGCCTGTGAGGGAATGAAAGCTCAGAAACGCTGAGGCTACTCTGCAGTGAAGAGGAGGAACCAGGAGCTGAACAGAGCTGGCCTTTCCTATGATGCCTAATCCCAGCCTCCCACCAAGCAAGAAAACCCCTTGCTAAGAACAGCAAAGTCTCGGGTTCAATTAGCAGAAGTAAGCTTGGTAGACTCCTTGGGGACAAAGGAATTTCCAGCCTTCCCTGGTGAGTACCGCTCTGTTAGCTCGCTGGGTCCACAGCCTCAGGTGCACCCAGCAGTGAAGGATCTATGTGGTAAGAAGATGCAGGTGGACCCACCAAACCTACCCTGGCTAACATGTGTACCAGGGATAGAGGATGGTAGAGTTGCCTTTAAATATAAAAGACAGAAGCTAGAGGAATTAAATGTCTCCCTAGGAGCCAGTACAGTCTTTTCTCTAGAAAATGAAAAAAAAAAAAATGTCAGAAAGATTATGGGAAATATTTTTGGTAATGAACACTTGGACACTTATTTACAAAGCATTTGGAAATGCTGGGCTGGAACCACAGCCCTGAATCAACAAATAAAAAGAATTTCCCTATACTGAGATGATTGGATTCCTTGGGTGAATAATAATTTGCCGCTGATGAAAAATCAAAATCAAAATGGGCCCTGACACTGAACATGCCTTTGTCAGTAAATGTTTATTTCAAATGGAATGCTGTAGTTATCTCTTTGCCAAGTTCATGTAAATTCAGAACGTTTGGCATGTTCACACAGGGCCAAGTGACAAAGCCCTGCCTGTTATTCTCACTCATCTTTTAATGCAGTTTTTCATTCAGAATCAGGACACTACAGTGCGGTCACATATTCCACGTTTAACTCATCAGAATTCAACTATTCACACTTTGAACAGAGGGAGAAAGAGATTACAAGAAAGACAAGAGTAACATTTTAAATAGTATGGGTAATTCTATTAATTCCAGGAGTAAACATTAAAGGAGAGAAGAATCTGCAGATACATATATATATATATATATATATATATATATATACACGTATATATATATAAGCAGGTTTGTACACACAAAACAAGACATATTGTATTTTATGAGTAATCTAAGAGATATTTACAAATAATGTCGACTGTCATTGTCACTGAGTCAGGGAGTTTAGAATCTAAGCCTTAAACAAGGTGAGAGACTCCTCTGCACTGTCCTACCAGAGGAAGATGTTTTAAATTGTTTTTTTAGTTGGGGAAAGAAGTTGCTTTGAGCCATCCACACGACCTCAGCTGTCCCGATATGACCAAAGACATGCACTGGAAACAGCTGGTTGAGGTTCAGAGCTCAGTGCTGGTCGTGAGACAAAGGAAAGTAATTAAATGAGAATATTTGTCTGATTGATGCAATTTGTCATGTCATGTAAAACTATGAATTATAAGCAGAGGTATGTAACTCTTGGATCTCCTTTTACACAACTCACATGTTTAAGTACCTGCTAACAGCATGGCAATGAATTAGAAGCCAAAGGGAATTTGCAGGTGAACCTTCATGGGGGAGTTTATTACTCTTGTAGAAGGGCTGGATAAATACATTGCAAATTACAACACAGAGGAGAGAGTGAACAAATGTGCAGATCAAATAAAACTGTGAGCAGGCACATATTATCACTTCAAAATATAATTATCCTTTAATTGTTTACTAATATATGGGACTTTAAAAGCTCTGCTTCAGCCACTCGCGGTAACTCACCTCTGTAATCCCAGCACTTTGGGATACCAAGGCGGGCAGATCATGAGGTCAGGAGATCAAGACCATCCTGGCCAACATGGTGAAACCCCATCTCTACTAAAAATACAAAAATTAGCTGGGTGCGGGGATGCATGCCTATAATCCCAGCTACCTGGGAGACTGAGGCAGGAGAATCATTTGAACCAGGGAGTTGGAGGTTCCAGTGAGCTGAGATCATGCTTACTGGACTCTAGCCTGGTGACAGAGCAAGACTCTGTCTCAAAAATGGCTCTGATTCATTTTCTTGTAATAGTCTTGATCTTTAATTATTCTTATTAAGCTAACACTCAACTGTGTTTGCAATTTATGTGATAGCTACCAGCTTTGACTATTCAACAATAAACACTCCTTCTTTCTTGCTAATAGAACCCCAACGTGGTTTAGGGAGATATATGACCAACTCCCCACAAAACCCTCACTTTTCCAACCTCCTTAGGCCACCGAATGCTCACATAACCTAATTCTGTCTAATGAGAAACAAGCAGAACTCTGGGGGAGGGGAAGTTTCTAGGACAAATTTGCTTTCTTCATTTAAAGAGAGAGTGTAGGCTCTTACCCTTTCACTCTTCCTTCTCCCCTGACCCTCCTCTCCCCTCCTCCTGTCTTGAAAGGAACATAAGCTATGGACCTGTAGCAACTGTCTCATATCCAGGAGGCAACATATCCATGAAGCTGCGAAGGAAACATGAAATTGTTGGTTCTGACATTGAGCAGCTGAGAGAAAGCCAGCAGACACCTACTCCCAGACCTTTAGTTACATAAGAAAAATAAACCTCTGCCTTTAAGCCACTGTTTTGTAGGCTTTAGTGACTTGCAGCCAACCCCGTCCTAATCACTCTATTCCTTAAGCATATACCAAGTGCCGATAGGGAAGGGGACAGGAGCACAGAGAAGGGCTGAAGGAAGGAAGTCAGCCTGGATTTTTGGATGGCAGTACCGGTCCCCAAAAAAGATTATTAAAGTGCACATAACATTGATTGTCTCTCACTCACACATCCCTTATCCTCTCATTCATTCACACTTATGTTCGCTCTGGATAGTCCCCTTCCCTTAAGAAGTTCATGGTGTAATGAGGGTGATTAGAAATGTATTCAAATAACTAACAGGGAAGGTGGAAAATGACAAAGGCCAGTAAAGAGACTCTAAGAAAGTAGCCTTTGGGATGGGCTGTTTATTTAAGGTGGGAGGTGGTGAAATGTCTTCCTCAGGGTGTGTGCCAAATTTCCCTTTGCCACCAACCGCCCCTCCCTCCAAGGATGGGGTGAGGGTTGAAGGGGGGTTGGGGGGGGGAATTTTCTTCCCCTCCCTGCAGGACAGTGGTGCAAGGATTTTAGAAGATCTTAAAAGGAGAATTCTGCATGAGAACCTGAGAACAGCTAGACTGGAACACAATACTCCAGTTCTTTAGCTGCTCTTACAAACACAAAAAGACCTTTGTAATTTTCTTATTTGAAAATTCTAGAATATCTTCATTATGAAACGAAGGAAAAGAAGAGAGACTGGGGAGGAGAGATGAGAGAGAAAAGTACGTGTGTTCCCTCCATATACCCCCCAAGCTTCAGGAGCTGGACTCTGTGGCAACAAGGATAAAAGTGAAAGGGCTCAATTATGGACTCAGTTGTGTCCTCTGCCCTCCAGACTTCTGTGTTGATGAGCTAACCCTGAATGCAACTGTTATTTGTATACAAGGCCTTTAAAGAGATAATTAAGTTTAAATGAGACCTTAAGGGTGGAGCTATAATTCAAATCCAATAGGACTAATGTTCATATAAGAAGAGACAGTGAGGGTGCAGGTGCACAGAAGAAAGGCCATGTGAGGACACGGCAAGAAGGTGGCTGTCTGCTAGCCAGGAAGAGAGGCCTCACCAGAAACCAACCCTGACAGCTTCTTGATCTTGGATTTCCATACTCCAGAACTGTGGGAAAATGGATTTCTGTTGTTTAAGCCACATAGTCAGTGATATTCTGGCACAGCAGCCCAAATAGACCATAAAGGCCCCAGGAGGAGATGACAATTCAGGACGTATGTGTGCTCAACTGCAGCCTCAGTGGTCTCTTTCTGCTAGAGTTATCTACCTCACTGGTAACTTTATGTTCATCTACTCAACAAACTTTTGTGCTTTGATTATTTTGTGGATCTACCCCCCGAACAAGTTAGAAATTAATTATACCTGCAATTTAGAAAAGAAGGAGGGCCCTTGTCCCTAGAAAATGAGTGAGCGTTTCCAAGCAGCTTTGATCTCCACAGGCAGAAAAGGTGAAAGAAACTTCTGGTGTGAGCAAAGACCCAGAACCTGAAGAAGGAAGGCTTGGCTCCTTCATTCGTCCCACTGGTCTTTCTTTTGAATACCTACAATATGCCAGCCAGCAGTAAAGAAGGGATGCAGGGAATAAAACAGACCTGCCCTCTGCTTCTGGGAACACGATGAAAAATTATTCAGAGCACAGAGAATGTGAAAGGGGTAATGGGAAGTAAAGTTTGGAGAGTGGGAAGGGAACAGATTGTGGCAGCTTTGAACTTCTGTCCAGAAAAATATTATTTATCCAGGAGGCACATAGGGGGAGCCATTGCAACTTATCAAGCAAGAAAGTGCCCTGGTCATGGTTGGCCTTTAAAAATATGAATCTGGACGCTATCAGTTGGCTCAATTGGAGTGGGAAGAAACCAGAGACTGGAGAGCAGTTAAAGGATGAATACTGCAAACCCGTAATAAAATTCTAAGGCCTCCAACTGACTGGGTGGACACACTCCTTCTTGGCCAAGGGCATCCCAAAGAAACCTGAAAACCTAGTTTAGGCCACGATGGGAAGGGAGGTGTTAGACACACCTTGGAGTTTAAACACCACTAACCATCATTTACATTAAAATAGAGATCACAAGACTGCCATACAAAACAGACTCTTTGTAGCAACAGGATGTCAAATTCCACCCTGACTCTGGCATACCATCACATGACAGATAACACATCCTGAAGAAAATTAATGTGTTTTATCCGAAATATCTTTCTTTGATATATTTTGGAATGGATCTGCAAAGCCATTTTTGTGGGAGAAATTTTTTTTTTCCTATAGAGAACCTCCTTCCCTTACTAGGTTTTTTTAGAGAGACCGACACCATCTAAGACTCAAAAGGAGACTTTTACCATCTATTCTCTCTGAAACTTGCTATCTGGAGGCTTCATCTACATAACAAGAACCTTGGTTTCCATAATCCTCCTTATCTTAGCTCAAGCATTTCTTTCTGTTGATTTCAACTCTTTAGGCAAAGCTTAACTCTTTAAATCAATTGCCAATTGAAAGTTTTGACTCTACCTATAACCTGTGAGCCCCCCACTTCAAGTTGCCCCACCTTTCTGGGCTGAACCAATGTATTCCTTACATGTATTGATTTATATATTTGCCTGTAATTTCTATCACCCTAAAATATATAAAACCAAGCTATAACTCAACCACTCTGGGCAAATGTTCAAGGACCTCTTGAGGCTGTGTCCCAAGCCATAGTCATTCCTATTTGGCTCAGAGTAAACTTCTTCAAATATTTTAATTTTTTTCCCATCAACAGTACTAAAGCTCAGATAAGCTGTAATAAGAGCCTGAATGAAGGTAATATGAAAATTATTGATGTTTGCTGGCACCATACCATATACTAATATCAACAGAAAATCTCAAAAGGGATATATTGTCTTAAACACATAGAATTAGTCAGTAAAAAGAGTCAAACTGCAAAATATTTGAAGAGATATATTCTGACCAAATATGAAGACCATGGCTTGTGATGCAGCTCTAGGAGATCTTGAGAACATATGCCCAAGGTGGTAGGGCTACAGCTTGGTTTTATACATTTTAGAAAGACATTAGACATCAATCAATACATGTAAGATGCACATTGGTTTGGTCTGGAAAGGCAGGACAAATTGAAGTAGGGGCTTCCAGGTCATACGTAGATTCAAAGATTTCCTGATTGGCAATTGGTTGAAAGAGTTTATCTACAGACTTGGAAGCCATAGAAGAGAGTGTCTGGGTTAAAATAAGGGGTTATGGAGACCAAGGTTCTTAATATGCAGATGAAGCCTCCATGTAGCAGGCTTCAGAGAGAATGGATTGTAAATGCTTCTTATCAGACTTAAAAAGGTGCCAGACACTTTCCTTAATTTTACCCTAAATCAGGAAAAAACCTGGAAAGGGAAGAGTGAGGAGTACAGAATGTAGATTTTCCCCACAAGAGAGCTTTTCAGGGCCATTTCAACATATGTCAAAGAAATGTATTTTGGGGTAAAATATACTTCCATTTCTTTCAAGGCCTGCAATGTTGTCATGTTGACACCTAATTGCTACAAAGAGTCTGTTTTGTCAGTTATAAGGTTTCTGCTTTAATGTTAATACTGGTTAACTGTGCTTGAATTCCAAAGGGCTGGAGCTATAATGAGGTATGTCCAACCACCCATTCCCATCATGGCCTAAACTAGTATTTCAGATTTACTTTAGGATACCCTTGGCCAAGCGGAGGGGTCCTTCAGTTAGCTGGGAGTTAGAATTATATTTCTGGTTTACAATACTATCACGTATTGGCCTTGGAAAACTCATTAACACAGAGATTTGTCTTCTAATATCAAGGCAACAAAGCATAGGTCTTTTGGCCACATCTAATACCATTGTAAGCTGGGAAGTGGTGGCCACGTTGCCCGATGTCCTATAGATCAATAAACTCTTAATATCGAGTTCAAAAGCCAGAAAGTCTCCCATGACCTTATAATAAATTTCAGCAAATTATAATAAAACAGAAGGAATTGTCAGATTTAAGTTAGGAAAATGCAGTTGGAATCTATTCTGAGACCTTCTGGCTATGGACCATGGGCAAGTGACTTCATCAGTGCACTCCCTCCCCTACTCCAATCATTGAACTTCAGTTAAATATTTAACATCTGGCTCTCTAAGGGAAAAAAAAAAAGCCCTGATTTATAGCTTTGCCAATTTCTAGAGTTTTAAAACTCCCATCATAGCCAGTTTCAAGCCAGAAACGTGATGTCAAGAAGTTCACTGAATTCCTAAAACTTAACAATTGATTCTCAGCAAGCCAGCATGAGCCAGTTCTAGCACGCCACTGCTTCCAAAGCTTAGCTTCTGCATCTGAAAAATGGGAATCACACCACTTCCACATGGCCATTGTCAAGATTGAGATAATGTAAGTGAAAATACCTAAGACAGGGTTATTAGCATACATGAGGGGTATTTGAGAACTGTCTGTTCGGTATTTACTGAGCACCTGCTATGTAGCACACACTGTTCCAGGAACTGAAGATTCATCGGAGAACAAAACAAAAGGTCTGCTCAACTGGGATTGATGTTCTAAATGGGAGAAATAACCAGAAAGAAAAAAAGAGAAAGAGAGAGAGAGATGGATGATAGATAAATAGCCAGTCAGTTAGTCTGGTAGTGATAAGTACTAGAAAGAAACATCAAACCAGATAAGGATGAGGAGAAAGAGGAGTGGTTATACTATGTCAAGTATGATAGCCAAGAAAGACCTCACTGATGAGAGACATCTGATAAGAAACCTGAGTGAAATGAAGGCATGACTATGGGATTATATGAGGAAGGGTATCCCAGGCAAGGCAAGAGCTCATGCCAAACCCTGGGGCAGGTATGATGGGCTGGTCCGACCCCTGAGACAGAAGGAGGCCAGTGGAGTGGGAGCATCTGAGTGAGTAGACACTGGTGGAAAGCACAGTGGGAAGGGAAGCCAAGAGCAAAGGTGAGGCGGGGGAAGGTCTCAAGCCCTGGCCATGTCTTAGGCACATTTACACATCTGGAGACATAGTGGGCAGGGACCAGGGACAGACAGGGCTGCACTCCTGTCCCTCTGCCTTCCCTGTACAGAGGAGGATCTACCAGCTGTGCTCTAACAGTCTCACTCCTTCACGTTTTCAACTGTTCAAATGTTTGCCCAAATGGCAAATATTGGCTCCAATGGCTTCCATGGTCAGGCAGCAGTCCAGAGGCAAAAACTGAGCAGAATTTGAGATCTTGCTTCTCATGGACCTACCTGGCCATGGAAGGAGACAGAATACATCAAAACGTAGATAAATGCATTAGCCGGGCTATGAAGGCAATCAAATAAGGTGGGCTGATAGAGTCCCCCTCTTAGATATAAAAATCCTCTTGGGCCAGGATCCTGCTGTTGCCTTATATTTAAATGCCCAGTTCTAGCACAGTCCTAGCTGGTGCTCTCAGTAGCATTGCTCTGAACAATTGACCAAGAGTAACCAAAGCAGGCTGCAATAGCCTCAAGAGATGAAGAGAGACCTTTTCCTCCTGGCATGAACTTTTCCAAACTACAAGGCTGAAGAAATGCCAACTCTTTATATAACTAAGAAATCCCTAAGACATGAGGTTTTTTGTTTGCTTGGTTTGTTTCTTCTTTTGTTTTTTAAATGCGGTTCTTAGGACACCTGCCACAAAATCATCTGGGGTCTTTATTAAACAAAATACAAACATCTGGGCCACGCCTCAGACCCACTGAATCAGAATAACTGGAGAAGGAGCCCAGACAACTGTATTTTCAATGACCTCCTAAAGAATGTGGATGCTACATTACTGATGTTTGAGAGCCACTGCTGTAAAGCAAAAGTACAACGCACAAGGCTTCTTTTCATTTCAGTTGTAATTGTCTCCGCAAAGCATTCTTAAGAAGCTCGTCTGTAAACTTCCTCTGCAGAAACTGCAGCACCAGTCACAAGCTGATTGTTCAAAGAGATGCAGGGGGAAATGGGGCCCGTGTGACTGAGAGCAGCCCATCAACTGATCCATTCATTCAAAAAACTCCACGTGCAGAGAGACTGGATGGCTTTAGTGGAAGCGCCTCACTGTCTGGGGAGCTGAAGGAGAGACTTTCTGAAATATTCCCTACCTGTGAAGAGGGCATGGTAGTGGAGGCCCTTCTCCTTGTCCTGATGGGAGCAGACATCAAATAAGTAGGCTTTGATGGGCCCATCAATGAAGTCAGCAGCAAAATCAAAGAGAACCACACCTATCATGGTGACACTTATGGCCCAAACCAGCTTCCTCCTTGGGTTAGCAATCAAAGCTAAAAGAAAAATAAACATTGGTCTCCTAAATCCTGTTTTAGAATCATCCATCTGTGTTTTGTTATTTCCACCTAAACCTCTTGTCAGAAAATCGTCTCCCTTGCTTTTATTTTGCTTTTTGTTCCAAATAAAATACCTTCATATTTTTTCAGGCTTTAAAAAATTATGCAAGTGAATGTCCAGAAAGCACAAATCTATGGAGACAGAAAGTAAATTAGTGGTTGCCTAGGGCTGGTGTATAGGAGAAAAGGGGAAGTGACTGTTGATGGTAATGGGTTTCTTTCTGGGGTGATGAAAATGTTCTAGAATTAGAGAATAGTAATGGTTGCACAACCCTGTGAATACACTAATTGGCACTGAATTGTACACTTTTAAGTAGTGAAATTTCTGGTGTATAAAATATCTCTTTAAATAAAAAAGTATGCATGTTTATTGCAAACAATTCTAGGGATATAGAAAAAGCTGAGGGAGATGCTTCCAATCTCAGCCCCAGAGAAGGTCATGCTTTGAGGCCTCCTTTTACGCACTTCTGCACATATGGACACAGGGGTATAATGGTAGTCAAGTGCAGTGCTTCTCAAAGTTTGGCATGTTGAACTATCGCTTGTACATCTTGTTAAAACACAGATCACTGGCCCCATTTCCCAAGACTCTGATTCAATGGGTGGGCCTGAAGTGGGCCTGAGAAACTGCCCCACTCTAACAGCCCCTGCTGATCATGAGGGGCAGGTCAGAAGCCACACCTTGACCTGCACTGGAACAGCACTGATGTAGTAACTATATAATTTCATATAATTTCACCTCCTCACAATTTTTAACAGCTAGATATTCATTCTATGGATACCCTGTAATTCATTCACCCAATCTCCTATAAAAGATACATTGTTGTTTCTCTTGTTTCAGTTTGTTTTTTAAACTTAAGAATAGCATAGATTATATATACACATTTTAAAAATTACAGTATAAAATTAAATGAAAAATAAGCCTACCCGCAGCTTCTCACCTCCAGTCCTTCAGTAATCCTCCTTAGAGTCAACAAAGGTTATCGGCTTTCTGCTCAGTCTCCCAGAAATATCTTACATTTGTACATTTATGCTTTTTTTGAAATATGTACAAATGATAATTGATTATCCTGCCTCATAATCACCTATTCAGCTAGCTTGAGAGTTAATGGTCTAAAAATGTGTGGTATTTATTGTAATCCTTTCTACAATGCAACTTTATTGTACAACCATCAATTACTGATTAATTGGTAGCTGATTAATGGCCAGAAAAAAAATGTCTACCCTGAGGTTTGTTTTTGTCCAGAATTTTCAATGCCAGAAATGTCCTCTTGAGCTGGTGGGCTTATGCCCTATGCCTATTAAGAGGCCCTACATAAAACTATGAACAGAATTAACTCATTTGGATACACAGGTGATTTATTGTAAATATTTATGGAACTATTTGGCAGCTGGTCAATTTGATAAAGTATTAAATAGAGCATAATGGGCTCAAAAAGTAACTCAATTGATAAATATGTAAAAATATTCAATTTGATAAAATAGATACAAATTTAATCTTGTTTTTAAATCTTCACAACAATGAAAGATATTTATTTTTATATTTCTAGAAGTAGAGGCTCCCCAGCCACAGAATCTGGGCCAAATTCGTCAAAGGCGGAAGTTCATTGTAACCTAGGAGAGATCAATTCTAACAAATTCCTATGAAAGGTCAAACAAATTAACATTCTCCTCCTGCAGAGGTGCACACTAAGACACATATCCCTGCCCACCCCACCTTGTGCAGTCCACTTACCTGCTACCACGGCATCCCCATTGAGGTACAGAGCCATGCCCACCAGCATCATGACTCCCAGGGTGAGGATGTAGGGTCTCCGGCGGCCCCACCTGGACCGGCAGTGGTCACTGGCC
>NW_016107520.1:3482251-3604915 GCF_001604975.1 Cebus imitator | reverse complement strand
ACACAGCTCCTCTAACTCACACAGATGCTATTACACATGATCACACACATGGCTTCTGTCTCTCACACAGTACACACATAGCTTCTCCTCATACATTATTACACATGCGCACACATGGATTCTGTCTCACACATGTTATTTCACATACACACATGGCTTCCCTCACATGCACTATCACACATGATCACACACATGACTTTTTTCTGTCACACACACTATCATACATGATCACACACATGAATTTTCTCTCACACACACTATCACACTGACTACACATGCAGCTTCTCACACACATGTTATACACATTCACACATGGCTTCTCTCACACATGTTATTTCACATCATTACACACGTGGCTTCTCTCTCACACACATTAATTCACATGATCACACACAGCTTCTCTTTCACACACACATTATTTCACATGATTACACACAGCTTCTCTTTCACACACTATTACACATGATCACACACAGCTCTTCTATCTCACATACATGATATTATACATGGCCACACACATAGCTTCTGTCTCTCACACATTAGTACACATGATCACACACATGGCCCTTCTCTCTCACACACACTGTTACACATGATCACACACATAGCTTCTCTCTCACGTTATTTCACATGATCACACATGGCTTCTCTCTCACACACATTACACATGATCACACATGGCTTCTCACACACGTTATTTCACATGATCACACACAGCTTCTCTCTCATACACATTACATATGATCACATGCATGACTGTTCTCTCACACACATGTTATTATACATGATCACACACATGGCTTCTCTCTCATACGTTATTTCACATGCTCACGCATGGTTTCTCTCACACATTTGGTATTACACATGATCACACATGGCTTCTCTCTCACACAGATGCTATTACACATGATCACACACATTGCTTCTCTTTCACACACACTATTACACATGATCACACACGGCTTCTCTCACACAGATGCTATTACACATGATCACACACATTGCTTCTCTTTCACACACAGTATTACACATGATCACACACGGCTTCTCTCTCACACAGATGCTATTACACATGATCACACATGGCTTCTCTCAAACACACATGCTATTTTACATGATCACACATGGCTGTGAGGTAATCAAGCCTCATTACATAGAGGTTATGTCAAAATATAAATTGATATCTTTTGGTAACCTTCTTTTTATAGATATAGACATTCTATCTTTTCCTGACAACAAGTTTTCTACACACACAGCTCAGGGGTGAAATAACTAGATTTAAAATGGTGGCAGGTCACACCCTTTCCCAAATCATTAGCTGTGTCATATCGCCCTGATTATTTTTCCTTCTTGCACTTAATACATTTTACAACGAGATAATTCTGGGTTTATTCAATGTCCTGTGTTTGTCTTTGACTTATTTAAGAGCAGAGAACAGGTCTGTTTTGTTCATTATGGTATCCCCAGCACCTATCATGACACCTGGCACATAGTAGGTCTTCAATAAATATTTGCTAAAGGAATTACTGAGTGAACAAAACATATACACTACATTTTGTGCTGCCAGTCAGCTGCCTGTCTGCTCAGCTCTATTTCCTTTGGTACTCTTTATCTTATGCAGCTACATTTCCAGGATTCCCTTTTTTTCTGGCTTCTAGGTAGATTTGGCTAATAGGAGGCACTGGTAGGAAGACTAGGGGTGAGAGAGAAGGAAAGAAGCCAGGAATATTTCCCTAGATTTCTTTCTCCTCCCTGAGAGATTGCTGGCAGCGTCTGTGTCTCCAAGGTGGGTCCAGCAACTTTGGCTTCTGGATCCAGGTAACACCAACTTTCCCATCACCCCCGTAGCCATAGGAGTGGCCCTGGCTTCTAGTTTTGTTCATATCTGGGTTGCCTCACTATCTCCTGGGTTTCTCTACTCTTTCATCACCAGTGGAATTCTTTATATTAAATTTCCTCTGTTTTTAAAGACTTTAAATGAGTTATATTTTCCTTGCTGGACCTTGAGTTCAAATGAAAATTCTGAGTTGTAGGAAACACAATCTTTTTTATATATATTTATTTACAGGCAAGGACTTGTTCTGTTGCCCAGGCTAGAGTACAGTGGCTCAATCCTAATTCACTGTGGCTTCAAACTCCTGGGCTCAAGTGATCCTCCTGCCCACCCTTCTGAGTAGCTAGGACTACAGGCGCACAACACCATGCCTTGCTAATTTTTTTTTTTTACTTTTTTTTTTTGTAGAAATGGAGGTCCAGCTGTGTTCCCCAGGCTGGTCTTGAACCCTTGGTCTCAAGTGATCCTCCATGCCTGGGCTGGAAAACATAACCTTATGGGAAGGTTCCTACAAATCACTGAAGAGCAAAACTGAAGGCCATAATATGAAAGCTTAAATTCTGATTGTGCGACCCCGGCTGTGGGACCCCGACCCACGGAGGCAGGCACTCTTGACTCGAGGCAGGACGCATGGTGACCGTACCGACTTTATTGGGATCTCCGGGCGACTCAAGCGGGAAGGGAAGAATCGCGCGCGCTTTCTTTGTTCCGTTGACTTTATAGGGACAGAGGGCCTGGGGCAGTAGGAGAGCTGACCTGGCAGGTAGTAATTGGCTAGGTTGATTGCTGGGCAGGAAGCCTGCCGGGCGGGAGCTTGTGGGACGGGAGGTTACGGGAGAGGTGGTGGGGCGGATGGTGATTGGTTCAGTGGGCCGCTGGGTGGGAAGGTTGCTGGTCTTGGGTCCGGCCAGGATAGAGTGAGATAAGGGACCCTCCCTGTGGGGGAGGAAGGGCCTTCCTTTTCGGGAATTAGGCCCTTTCCACATGGCTGGGGAACGGGGCCAAAAGTCCTCTACCAGACACTGATTCTGCCTCTTCCTAGTTGCATATTCATGAGCAAATAATTTTAACTAGTGTTTCTAAAACTATACCAAGGCACCCAGGGCATTAGAGTGACCTCACAAGAGTATTTCAGGATATTTAAAAATTTGAACACAGTAAACACATTGAAAGTCAACATCTGTCAGACATCACATGAACTACTAGTGAGGTAGTTCATGCTTTCAACATAAGATTGCACTATAATCCTTGGGATTTCATATTTTTGTGAGGCTGGGCTTTCCAGTCAGTCTGATAAAAAAGCAAGTACTATATGGACATCAACATGGAGCAGAAAATGACGACAGCAGTGTTCAATCTGATTCCAGCTGAGAAGCTGCACAATGTGAAACAGGTGCATACATCTTCTTACTAAGTAGTTAACAATAACACAGAAATGAAAAATACATTTTCTTTTTATTTATATGTATTCTATTTTTCAAACAGCTAATAAGTTGTTAGGACATAAATATTTAATTCGTTTGGACCTAATTATTTATAAATTGGTTAGATATTTCTTTTGGTCTAAGCCACCATGAAAAAATTACTGAGGCACTAAGGGAAAAATGAACTAAGAATCCCTCTTGAGTCTTTGTTTTCTCATCAGTAAAAGGAAGAAGCCTGCCCCACCTTCCCCTTACAATTGATTGTTGAAGGACAGCTGAGATACCGTACATAATGAACCTTATTGATGACCCACCTAACATCCATTTTCTACTTCCACTGCTCTGATGGCACCTGGATTAGATTGTGGAATCCACCACTTCCTTACATGCCTTTGGGAAGCTGAGTCCAGGGAAGCTTCAGGAGCAGTCTGGTTTTATGTAAAGATAATCCTGTCTTCTTTGTCAAAGACTGGTTTAAGAATGGCTTGTAACTTAACTCAGTCCAAGGAGACGCAAGACAGTTTGCTAGGGGCTCCTGAGATCTTTATGTCTGGGTATCGCTGTGTGTGGGCATTAAGATGCAGAACTTGCTACGAGCCTGAGGAGAAATCAAACACACAGAGAATGGAAAGTTGCAGCCCAGAGAACTGCAGGGAAACAGAGCTCAAGTGACTGGATACAGGAAACCCTAAAAGTCACTGTCCCTCTGGACTCTAGAGAGTGAGCCAAAACACTTCCTTATTATTTTGGATATTGTTATTTGCAGATGAAGGCATTCCGATTCGATGCAGGTGAAAGTATTTTGTAAATTACAAAGTGTGATGTCATTGTTGCTAAAGTTTGGAATGTGCTTAGAGGGAGAACATGAACCCCGACAAAAAGCCTGGATGCAACCAATCACCCTGTTTCATGTGACTTATTTATCACCATAGTTTGTGGCATTTCATACTTCCTACATTGCAGAGTCAAGAGTGTAAATAAATGTATATCAATGTCTTCAAGAATATATAATTCCTCTTTCACCAGAATTTGCTATCTTCAATTGCCCGCTTATCTTCCACTCTCCTTAAAACTTCCTATTTTCAGCCAGGTGCAGTGGCTCACACCTGTAATCCCAGCACTTTGGGAGGCCGAGGTGGGCAAATAATGAGTTCAGGAGATGGAGGCCATCCTGGCTAACACGGTGAAACCCTGTCTCTATTAAAAATACAAAAAATTAGCCAGATGTGGCGGCAGGCATCTGTAGTCCCAGCTACTTGGGAAGCTGAGGCAGGAGAATTGCTTGAATGTGGGAGGCAGAGGTTGCAGTGAGCCAAGATCGTGCCACTGCATTCTAGTCTGGGCGACAGGAGGAGACTCTGTCTCAAAAAAAAACAAAAACAAAACAAAAACAAAAAATATTTTTCTGTTTTCTCCTTGCCTGTCCCCCTTACTTATTTCTAAATCTAGTTTGTCAAAAGTTAACTGAAAACACAGAGGTGTAACATTTTTTGCACAGGGTCTTAGACTCTTCAGAAAAAAAGGAAAGTTTGGGTCACTAACAAAAGCTACTAACCTTGCTTTTATATATTCACTCTTTAAAAGTTCATAACCTACAAAAAACAATTTTTCATTTGAACATTTTGTGTAAAGTCAACTAATTACAGAAATCAATACTCTAGCCTGTTTATTTACAGATTTTGCCAACTTGCTTTTATCCTTTCTCTCACTGGTCCATTCAACAGGTATTCTTTTGAGCACCTATTATAACAATAACCGAGGTAAAACGATTTGGTTCATATCCCTTAGGACAGTGCTACTCAAAGTGCAGTCATTGAACCAGAATCATAATCACCTGGAAGCTTGGTGGCACATTCTGGGTCTTAGAATCTTTGGGGGTGGGGCTCAGGAATCTGTTTTAACAGTATCTCCAAGTAATTATTTTGCTTGCTAGAACCATTACTCTGGGAACATATGTCCTAGTGAATAATTTTGTAAAGTACAGTAAAGGCAATTACTGTCCTTATAGATGTGTACGAAGTGCAGTGGAAACATAGGAAGGGGCTTAGGAATAGGAGCTAATACTGTTCACCTAGGATGTTTAGGCCCTTCACAGGCATTGTCTTAGACATCGCAATGACAGAGTGAGGCGTGAACCCAAGGCCCTTCTGATTCCACAACTCATAATCACTGTACAAAACTACTCTAGGGTTGAGAAGCATAGGAGGTTTCATGAAGAAGGCTGTGTTCCAGCCCAGTCTGAGTTTGCTAGATCAACAGGCTGGAGCAAAAGGGGTCTTGATAATCCTGGAAAATAACGATGCAGTATACAGAAAGAAAGAAATGGAAACAAGAGAGACCATGACATAGAAATTTCAGGTAGTCCAATGTAAGTCCTGGGGAACAGGAAGACAGGGATGGGTCTGGACAGCTAGCTAGAAGTCTTATTGTAAGTAAAGTGTTGATATGTTACGTAAATGAGTTTATATTCTACTGCAGGAGAAAAGAACAACACAAGATTTTTGCAGGACTGAAAATTCAGTGTGGTGTCAAAAACACCCAGAGGAGTAACGTGATAAAAAATATTAATAAGGCAACGATACTAGAGGTCAAGGCTGATAGGGCAACTGAACTGGAGTCTTGGGAAGAGATAAGAGGGGCCTGAATGAAAACTGCAATGGGGGATAGGCAGAGGGCATGGATTCAAGTGTTGTTGAGGCAGAATTGACAGCACTTCACTCTTGAGATATATTCATTTAATAAATATTTACTAAGTTTCTGCTATTTGCTTGACACTATTCTAGCAACTAGGGCTTTTACAATGAATCAAACATACGAAATCCCTCATAAAGCTTCCATTCTAGTGTGTGTTGGCGGGCTAGGGGGGCAGGTGGGGTTAATAAGCAAATATGTCAGTAGTGATATATGGTACAAAGAAAAACAAGATGGGGTGAAGGGATAACAAGTGACAAGGTGGCTGCTATTTTAGACAGAGGCTAGGAAAGGACTCTCCACAGCAGGGGAACTGCGCAGTGGCCTCAATGAAGTGAGGATAAGCTCAGGGCCTATGAGGGCAGAGGGAGGCATGGTGGGAATGGAAGCAGGAGGCTGGTGAGAGAGGAAGACTTGCCTGGCAGAACTCAAACGACGGCACAATGTGAGAAAAAGAGGCATGTCAGTGAGACTAACAGGCAGCTGCACAGAGAAGCCTGGCTCCCAGCAGAGAGGACCAGATGGAGGGGTGGGAGTAATCTGCCGGAAGCCTGGAGAACATCTGGCAACATTCCCATTCAAAGACACACTGAGTGATTTCCAGTCAAATTAAATGGTCAAACTTCTTCAACCAAATTAAAATGGTCAGACTTCTTCATCTAAGAACATTCACTCTGGTAAACAAGCAAAAAAGATTTCAAGGAATCACAAAATGCGATTTAAATGGTATTTAAAGGGTTTTCTTAAAAGCTTTGTGCAAACTTAAAAGCACAAGTACACTTTAGGGAAAAAGAAAGCTTTCTTTAATAAATTATATTATATTAATTCATTCAAAATATAAGTACACAAGTATCTTAATATCAACAAATATATCAAGCAAACTGGAAGGCAGAATAACTATCATAATTTAGTATAAGTACCCAAAGGATTTCTAACTCAAAAGCCCTAATGATAACCATTTTCAGAATTCAATCATCACTGTAGAATCAGAGTCTGTGGTTTTTTTGGTGATTAGAATGGTAGGACACTGCAATACTGTTCCTCCACGTTTCCATGCACACAATGTTATGTGTTAAGCTACACTGCAAATGTAGTATTCAAATTCACATGAGCTGTGGGCCTGGAAATTAGAGACTAGCTTTTGCCTTATGACTTTCAATGATTTTATCTGAGGTGAGCTGATCAATCTCTTCAAGACTGAATCCAAATTCTTTAAGTATCTCCTCAGTGTGTTCTCCTACAAAAGGATCCCTTTTGAAAGAAGGGACAGCTGGAGTGTCTGACAGCCGAGGTGCAGGGCGGGGGCTCACGTCCTGCTCCTCATTGGTGATAAATGAGCCCCGTTCCTTGTTGTGATCATGACTGACAACCTCCTCAAAAGTCAGAACCGGAGTCACACAGGCATCTGTGCCGTCAAAGATTTGACACCACTCTGCCTTTGTCTTCTTTGCAAATACATCTCCAAACTTCTTCTTCATTTCTGGCCAATCATTCATGCTCATCTGATTGGGAAGTTCATCAGGCTTTAGCCCAAGTCCTGAGGAAAAATAAAATTTCTAAAATTATTATGATTTGAACAGAGCAATTATAATCAGTGAAAATGAATGCTGAGCCCACCGTACTATGCAAAATAAGATGCTCTAGAAGAGCTTCTCAAATGAGGCAAGAGAAAAAAATGTAAAGTCAGTTTGAGGTTGGAGCAAAAGGCCGAAGAGAGCAGAGGTAGTCAGACTTGTCACTACCCAGATTTTATTATTCATGTTTTATCAAAAGTAGTGTTCAATAGTCTGGTTTCCAGAAATTGATTTCCTACCTCTTAGTAGATTTTGAAAAACAATTTCCCCAGGATGTTATTACAGTTATACTGAGTTAAAACAACTTCATATTTTCTATAATGTACTCAAACCTTATTAAAAAATACAATATAAACAATTTTACACATGATCATCTCAGTTTCCAAGGAAGAAGCCTGAAGACAAATTATTTAATTCAGGATTGCAATTTTATAAATACATTCATATCTCTTTATTTTGTTAAAATAAAAGAGCTGGAATGGCCAGGAGTGGTGACATGACTATAGTGCAAGCTACTTGGGAGGCTGAGGCTGGAGGATTGCTTGAGCCTGGGAATTCAAGGCCCAGCCTGGGCAACACATCAAGACCCTCATCATCCACCCATCATCCATCCATCCATCCATCCATATATACATATATACATACATACATTTTACATACATACATACATTTTTAAAATGAAAGAGCCCAAAAGGGCCAGGCATGGTGGCTCACCCAAGGTCAGGAGTTTGAGACCAGCCTGGCCAACATGGTGAAACCCAATCTCTACTGAAAACACAAAAATTAGCCAGGCGTGATGGAAGGTGCCTGTAATCCCAGCTACTCAGGGGGCTGAGGCAGGAGAATTGCTTGAACCCAGGAGGTGGAGTTGCAGTAAGCCAAGATCATGTCACTACACTCAAGCATGGGTGACAGAGCAAGATTCTGCCTCCAAAAGAAAAAAAAAAGAGCCAAAAATAGCTTTTTGTACTAGGATAAAGGACTTGTAAGGTAACCAAAGACTCATGCAAACTGTTCCTATAACAAACATGACAGAAAATTATCAGCCAGTCAGTCTATAGTGAGGCATGTAGACTTTCTGGCATGAAAGGGGCTTCAAGGGCCCATCAAGATGACAGTGCAGAGGACATGAAAGCAGCCACCTGGGGATTTATCAGGAAAGGTGCCTCTCTAGCTCTTGACCCCATCTGTGTTTTCTTTACCAATTATGTGGGCTTACCCCTGCAGACATGCCCAAACTCCAGTGCTGATTAAATTATACCCAAAGGGCAGGTTCACTTTACAATAATTGGTAAACTATGATGCATAACACTATATGTAAGTTTAGCCAAGTTAACTGAATAATCCTCACTTCCCTATCATGATCAAGGCTAATTATAAGTTGCTCTGAAGATGAGGCAGGAAGACATAAATACTGAAGCTTCTTAGGGTTTTGAGGGCTATGAGGAAATAAGAAGCACTAACAGAGTTCCAGATTTGTGTAAACAGCCTCTGGTGGAATATATAGGTACATTTTCTTCTGTAACCACCAGTTCCATTCAAATACCAGGAAGGATATGAGGCAATAATTTCAGGTTATCACTATAATCTACAGAGATATGCTTTCAAGGATGTCTTTTACTTACTTGGTGATCTTTCTTGATTGCCCTGAACTCTGTGACTGAAAGGCACATAAAATGAGCAGAAAGCCAAAAGTGGTGATCTTCACATGCTTTTAAAACAGTTTCTTTTTCTCAGAATTGATCAGAATCATAACACTAAGTAAAGCTGGAGCCAATATGTTCTCTAACATTATACTTGAGATTACACAGACCATAGTTTGTATGCTAGAAAAATACTAGAAATCACAAGCCTCCAGATCCTACCCTAACTCTAACATCCCAATTCTCCCATTGTCTACCATCTCGTCTCAGCATATAATCTCCCATCCTGTTCCTGGCCCTGACCAAGCCCACAGGATTAAACATCAGTGGTTTAAGGTGAGCTGTTTGCTATGCTCCTGACGATCCAATACAGAACTTGGAATCCAGTCCCAAGTCTCAGAATCCATAATTGTATAAATACAGTGATAGATAGTGGCTAGTTGTTATGGTACAATCACTATGAAATTTCTTATATTTTAAGTCAAAGAGATTTTTCAGGAACTGTCCTGGGGCCTCAGACACCATTTAAAACTCGGGAAAGCATATTTTGATTTCAAAGAAACTACCATACACATACATACACACACACACACACACACACGTAATTAAAATGCTTATTCTTTTAAGTACATGTCATAAACTTTACTGCTTTATAATATTAAGTATATAGTAAGCAGTCAAAATTCATGTTAAGTATTCAAAGATGTATGTCCAGGATGGCAACTGTAAACATTATTTTTATACTGAAAAATTGGAAAAAATGTAAAGGAACTTGCAATAGGGAACTAATTACATAAATTTTAGTACAGGCAGATCATGAAATACATGATATGACTGCTATATAAAAGGGGTGAGGGTGAAGATCTTTTGCAGTGACATGAAAGAATGTCTTCGCTATATTGTCATATAAAAAGAGCTAAAGGCCAGGCATGGTGGCTCACGCTTATAATCCCAGCACTTTGGGAGGCGGAGGCAGACGGATCACAAGGTCAGGAGTTTGAGGCCAGCTTGGCCAAAATGGTGAAATCTTGTCTCTACTAAAAATACAAAAATTAGCTGGGCATGGTAGCGGGTGCCTGTAATTCTGGCTACTCAGGAAGCTGAGGCAGGAGAATCATGCCTGGGTGACAGAGGTCATCCAGCTTTTGAAAACCCAGGAGGCAGAGGTTAGGTTGCAGTGAGCTGAGCTCACACTGCACTCCAGCCTGGGAACAGGATGAGACTGCATCTCAAACAAACAAACAAAAAAAGAGCTACAAATTATATATATTTTATATATATTATATTAATATATATAATATATAATATATATTATTATATATATATAAAATAATGTATATATAATACATTGTAAAATAGAAAATAATTGCTGAGTGTAGTGGCTCACGCCTGTAATCCCAGCACTTTAGGAGGCTGAGGCAGGAGGATCACTTGAGCCCAGGAGTTCAAGACCAGCCTGGGCAACAGAGTAAGACCCTGTCTCTACAAAAAATCAACAAGTTAGCCAGGCATGGTGGCACATGCGTGTGGTCCCAGCCACATGGGAGGTTGAGGCAGGAGAATTGCTTAAGCCCAGTAAGTCAGGACTGCAGTGAGCCGTGTTGGTGCCACTGTACTCAAACCTGGGCAACAGAGGGAAGATCTTGTCTCAAAAAATAAAATAAAATAGAATAATTGTGTGTTTGTATGTGTACAGTAAAAATTCTTGAAGGCCACATCCCAAATTTTCCCAAAGTAGAAGAACAAAGAAAAAGCTGCATTCTTACTTTTTAAAATCTGAATTGCTTATTTTTTTCTAGCAAACATATAATTTTAAATTTTTATTTCATATTTGAAAATTGTGGTAAAATATAATCCCAGCACTATAGGAGGCCAAGGTGGGCAGATCACTTGAGGTCCGGAGTTTGAGACCAGCCTGGCCCATCCCCATCTCTACTAAAAACATAAAAATTAGCCAGATATGGTGGTGGGTACCTGTAATACCAGCTACTCAGGAGGCTGAGGCAGCAGAATCACTTGAACCCAGAAGCGGAGGTTGCAGTGAGCCAAAATCATGCCACTGCACTCTAGCCTGGGTGACAGAGGTCACTCAGCTTTTAAAAATTATCTATGAATAAACAGCTTTTGGAAATTATCTATTGCTTACCTGACTGTACTGTAAGAGCCTTGCTATTTCAAAATGTCATAAAATTGTCAGTGTTTTCGGACTTTTTTTTGTCTTAGAAAATGGCAGGGACACAGCAGAGTATGCACCTTAAAAAGACTTTGCAAACTTATGTTTAGAAACTGAAGATCTAGATTAAAGTATTGTCTCAAAGATCTAAAATACAAGGGGGAGTAAATTAGATATGTAATTGGTACTATCTCGAAAAATTATTATTTATTTATATATTTATTTTTTGAGACAGAATCTCTCTCTGTCACCCAGGCTGGAGGGCAATAATGCGATCTCAGTGCACTGCAACCTCTGCCTCCCAGGTTCAAGTGATTCTCATGCCTCAGCCTCCTGACCAGCTGGGATTACAAACACACGCCACCATACCTGGCTAATATTTGCATTTTTAGTAGAGATGGGGTTTCCCCGTGTTTCCCAGGCTGGTCTTGAACTCCTGACCTCAAGTGCTCCACCTGCCTCAGCCTCCCAAAGTGTTGGGATTACAGGCATAGCCATCGCACCTGGCCCTCAAAAAATTATTATAGATATGGGGGTTTGTCCAGTAGGAGTTGAGAGAGAAGAAATGTATATGTGATTAGTAAAAGTACTATTTTTGTCAATAAATATTACGAAAGAAAGATAATGCTGAGGAATTTTGGCATGGACTAGGTAGAGTAAGTGAAAGGTGATTTAACATGCTATCTCCTCTAGCCATCTGTCAGCTAAGGATCCTAGGTAAACTTTGAAGAGAGATGGGGGTTAAGGATACCACAAAAGGCTGTGGATGCAAAAAGAGGGTGCTACAAAAAAAATCAGGCGAGTTACAAAGTTTGAACTCATCAGAAGAATACCTAGAAGAAGGTGATCAGGAGTAAAAGGGTTGGAGCAATGACCCCGCTAGAAAAATGTTGTCTTGTTCCATCTTCAGTGTTTCCAGAAAGGCTCATTCATTGAGGAGAAACGTGGATGTGAAACATGAGCACTCCACACATGCAGCAGTCCTTCTTCATCTGAGGTTTTGTTTTCTACAGTTTCAGTTAGCCACAGTCAACCATGGTCCGAAAATATTGAATGAAAAATTCCAGAAATAAACAATTCATAAATTTAAACTGCATGCTTTTCTGAGTAGCATGATAAAAACTTACAGCATCCTGCTCCATCCTGCCCTGGACATGAATCATCCCTTTGTCCATCCTATCCACACCATGGGTGCTACTCACCCATTAGTCACTTAGCAGCCAACTTAGTTAGCAGGCTGACTGTGCAGTATTGCAGGGCTTGTGTTCAAGTAACCCTTATTTTACTTCCTAAAGGCCCCAGCAGGCAGAGGTGATGCTGGCAATGTGGATGTGCCAAAGAGAAGCCTAAAGTGCTTCCCTTACGCGAAAAGGTGAAAGTTCTCAGCCTAAGGCAAGAACAAAACTTGCATGCTGAGGTTGCTAAAATTTATGGTTAAGAATGAATCTTATATTCATGTGATTGTGAAGAAGGGGAGAAGAAGAAAGAAATTCATGCTAGTTTTGCTGTCACTACTCAAACCGAAAAGTTACAGCCAAAGTGCATGGTAAGTGCTTAAGATGGAAAATTACATTAAATTTGTGGGTGGAAGACATAAACAGAAACATCTTTCAATTGACAGCAATCAGGTTTAGTACTACCTGCGGTTTCAGGCATCCACTGGGGCTCTTGCAATGCATCTCCCACAGATAAGAGAGGACTATGGTATATGTTTTAAAATAACAGGATACACCAAGGAAGGGAGTTAACTTCCAGAATGGCAGAATGAGAACCTTCAAAAACCTGCATTAAAGCAATGAGAACCCTAGCAACAACTGTCAGAATCAGCTTTTTCATAATTCTGGAAATTAAAAGCTTGCAGCATCCCAAGGAGCATTTATTCAAGAAAAACAGCTGAATCTCAGTAAGACCAGTGAGCTTTGTGGTGTTAAAATTTGTGCTAATTTCATCCCTCTCCCTGTGGTAACCTTGAAAACCAGCTACCTTTCAACTCTGGTTAATTCTGAAAGCCAGCAGGAGAACAGCCACAAGAGGAGGAGAAAATGAGTTTGGAGCTTCCCCTAAAAACCTCATCCCCAGAGAAATGACATTATTTAGCCTGTCTGGCAGCTTCCTGAAAGGCTCCATTTTCAGGGCTTGTCTTTCTGTGATCTGACTCAGAGCTCACTTTGCTCTACCCCTAAAATGTTGATTTAAAAAAAAAAAATGGCAGTATTTTATCTATTTTATTGCAGGTGCTGTGAGCTGTCGAAGGTGGTGTTACCTGTTGCAGCTAATGAGATGGTAACCAAGAAACCTAAAAGAAAAAACTGGGGAATGGGACATCCCCAATGGGTAGCATACTACGAGAAATTTTTTTACAACTCCTGAGAAGGCCACACACATGCACATGTGCAGGGCAGTATGAATGCCTGGGAGAGATCTGAAAAAGCCCTCCTCTCTCACCTCTGGCTGACCTTAAGGCTCTTCACAAGCAAGAAGTTCAGGCACATAGTGCCTCAGAAAAAGATATAACAGATTCCAAAAGTCTTTAAAAAAGAACTAAAGAACATCCACAGCAAAAGGGGAGTTGGGGGAGACATGTGAAGCTGACTTGCCTTTGATCAGCAGCTCATAGAACTGGGGTTCTATTGCTCCCACGGCCATGAACTCCCCATCTGCTGTCCTGTAAGTTGTATAGAAAGGTGCTCCACCATCCAACATGTTCTGTCCTCGAGGTGCTTCCCACAGATTCAATTTCTGAGTTTTCCACAGAAAAGAACTTAAATATGCTGTTCCTTCCACCTTTGAGAGAAGTGAATACAAAACAATTCAGACAATTCAAGTGTCAAAGCATGATTCATTCCTCTTAGTCAAGTTTAAAATTTGCATAAAAATGCTTATCTTAGTGTGTAGGAAGATTCTACCCAATTATGCAACTTCTTTGGTGTTTCCAGAAAGTGAGGTAGAGCAGTTTTATGTTAGAATAACAATTGGCTGCACTATTCAGTTCTGAAAATACTATAAGACTTAGAAGGAATGACTTTTGTTTTCCATTTCAAATAGGATTAGTAAAATGCTGGTGATTTTTAAAGCTAGGTGAGGGTACATGGAAGGTCACTGTACTATTCTACTTTTTACATATGTTTAAAACTACCAAGATAAAAAGCTAAACATAAAAAAAAAGAGCTTTTAAAAATGCATCTTCTGATCTCTATACCTATAAACACACATAGATACACGAAGCATACTACATTTTAAAGGTAAATCATCTAACAGTAAAATTTGGCATATTCTAGCTTGATTCCAATCCTAAGAAAACTGTATTTGAGTATAATATATGTTATCTTTAATAATCACTAGTAAGTTATAAAATAAACTAACAATACGGATGGCAGGTATACGCATTTTCTGAGTCCAGGCAAACTAGTTTGGAAATGCCACCTTCCCACTGTCCTGAAGTCATCACGCAATCAAGTCTACAAGGCTCAAACTCAAAGGCTGGAGACACTGGTCTATCTGAAGAAGATTATGTTCTGATCTTTACACCTTTTATAAGCCTAATGTCTCCAGTCCCCCAGGGAAAAGGCCCTCAAGCATCCTTGCCTCAATGTTACCAATAGAGGAGGACTTGTTCCAACTTCTAGCAATTTCTCAGTTACTGGTTGTAAAACAACCATACAATGTATCTTTGGCTATATCCAATTTTCCCTTTCAACTTGAAATTTCATGTACATCTGAATTTATGGCTGTGACATTTATTATCACCAAATAGCTGAGTTCATATAAGTGGCCTATGGCAGTGCTCTTGAGACTGGGTTACACAGATATTAGAGTTCCATATTTATACACATATGCATATATATGTGCACTATTTTAAATATATTTTATGTTTATGTTATTTAATCATATATTTAACCTACACCAAATTCTGACACATCAGAGCCTCAACTCATTAACATTTGCTGTTAGACTTTAAAATAAAGCTTTTCCTTCCAATTTTGCCTAAATTTTACCTTGTATTAGGAACACTATTAAGGAAAACTTTTGTTCTGCATGGGTCTCCTCCGCTCTTAATTTCTGCTTGCTCATACAAAACCAACAAGTTTGACAAGGAATAATAAATAAACAACAATGAAAATAAGCAAGTGCCTGCTTTCCACTCAAGCTTTGATTTTCTCAGAGCCTACCCCCCAATCAACAGAGCAGTAACAGATGAACTGGAAGCAAGCTAGCTTGTCATACGGTGGAGGAGAGAGTTTTAGCAGAGAGTTCAGAATACTATTTGTCTGACTTTTATGTTCAGGCCAACGAGTGTGAGAAGTTTTTAGTTACCATAGTGAGTCAACCTTGAAACAAAATGTTTCCATTCTGCTTCATCATAAATGAAATGCAATCTGGAATTTAAGCAAGCTATTTAAAAACTATAGGTGGTTGTTGTTGTTGTTGTTGTTTTGTTTTTTGAGATGGAGCATTGTTCTGTTGCCCAGGTTGGAGTGCAGTGATACAATCTTGGCTCTCTGCAACCTCCACCTCCTGGGTTCAAGTGATTCTCCTGCCTCAGACTCCTGAGTAGCTGGGATTATAGGCACCTACCATGCCCAGCTAATTTTTGTGTAAAAATTACAGGCATTTCTAACTTATCTCCATAACTCAGGATTTTCCTAACATCTAGTCCAAACAAAATGTAGTAATAAACTGAATACTGAAAGTCATGAAACGATCACCCATAAGCTCTAACTTCCAGTGCTTATGTTTAGAACAGTTTCATTGGACTGACAAAACATAAATACTGAATATGTAAACATAAAATATTTTATGCTAATAAAATACCCCTTTAATCTCTTTTATATGTTGAACGTCCTGATGAGATTGCTGAAAAATAGATGCACTAACAGAGTTACAGGTACAGTTGGGCTTACTCAAGACAAAAACAGGTTCTGGTCTAATCCTTAGCATTAGAAGAGGGGACAGGACAAGAAATACAGTAGGAACCCTCCTGGGCTCAGTGCAAGGCCTGGCAGTGGCTACCCTGGCACATGGCTTCTCTTGCCCCACGACTCACATACCATGCATGCCACAGACGAGAGCCCCCTGACACAGGGAAACCATAGCCTCAATTCACCACCAACCTTTGATATTGTTAAAAGAAAGACTTTAGACAAATTAAGAGTTTAACAGAGCAAAGCATGATTCATGAATTGGGCATCTGTGGAACCAGACTAGGTTCAGAGTGACTCTAGTGTAGTCATGTGGACTCATGGATAGAAAATGAAAGGTGATGCACAGGAAACAGAAGTGAGGTACAGAAACAGCCGGATTGGTTACCCTTGGGCCTTTGCCTTGTTTGAACACAGTTTGAACAGCTGGCCACCTGTGACGGGTTGAAGTATGGCTGCTGTGATTGGCTGAGACTTGCTGCTTGTTACAAGAGGTTACAGTCTGTTTACACAACCTGAGATCACAGTTCACCATGTAAGAGAAACCTTTAGGTAGAACTTAAAATACGTAAGGGGACAGCTTTAGGCTACACTTAATTTAACACTGTTCTCATCATGTGGGCCCAGATTGAGTGTAAATACAGCAAAATGCACTCTACATCCCACAGTTATCTTAACTACAGTTTCCAAGGAAACAGCACTACGAAAAGATAGACTCCAGGTCTTCACAGGCAAGCCCAGGTCTGGAATTAGGCTGCTAAAAAAAGTGAAAACTTCTGGTCCATTAGAAGGGATCTGCCTCCCCTTAATCAGCTTCCACAATTGCTTGTGTTATAAGAGTTCTTAGTGACAAAGGAATGACTATGATTTACTGATCCTTTTAGCTTTGAGTAATCAGCAAACACTTACTATCCCCAATGGAAATATAAACCCAGAAGAAAGATTACAACATTTTCACATACACTAAAACCTCACTAGTTTATTTTATTTATTTATTTATTTTTATTTTTTGAGACAGGGTCACGCTGTCTCACCCAGGCTGGAGTGCAGTGGTGTGATCTTGGCTCACTGCAACCTCCGCCTCCTAGTTTCAATCAATTCTCGTGCCTTAGCCTCCTGGGCAGCTGGGACTACAGACGCCCACCACCATGCCCAGCTAAATGTATTTTAGTAGAAATGGTGTTTCACTATGTTGCCCAGGCTGGTCTTGAACTCCTGATCTCAGGTGATCCACTCACCTCAGCCTCCTAAAGTGCTGGGACTACAGGCGCATGAGCTACCATGCCCGGCCAACCTTACTATCTTCTAATCATTATGTAATTCTGATTAGCTACATCCTGCTGAAAAAAGCAATCACCTTTTTTTTTTTTAATATTCGATGATAATCAACTGTATGTCCTCAGTAAATTATTCAAATTATTACTAGAGAAGTATCTAGCCTTAAATTCTCCTTAACACTCCCAAGGCCCCATGTTTGCCCCTTAGTTCATTCCTTTTGGACTCCACGGACTGTGCCCATGGGGCAGCAGAGGGAAGTTGTTGAAAGCAGTGACTTTAGGGTCCAACTGCCTGGGGCAGTGTTTGGACCCTTTCCCACCACCTGCTTTAGAGGAAGGCAGTTAACTTCTCCAAGCAGTCAACTCTTCAATGGCAATGACAGTAGCATGTCTCCCTCAGGAAGTTGTGTGGATCAAAGGAGGGAAGGCCTGTGGAAGGTACTGGCCTTGCATCTGGCGGGTAGTGGTATAAAGCCGGTGCTGCCAGCTCATGCTGCAACTGACTACGCCAGGAGCTGGCCATAAAAGATAAACCACACTCCACTGCCGCTGCTACACACTTCAGAGAGGGCACACAGGAAAGTGTCAGATGTGTCCTGATGACAGGGCCCCACAGGCACACACTCAGTACAGGGCTGGTCATGATTCACCATGAAGAGAAGGAAGCACAGGCTGAAGCTTTGGAGATGAGGGGTTTCTGGTAGAAAATGCATTTTGTGAAGATCATCAAGGACCCAATCCAGTTGACACTCTCAGTCTCTAAATTCTTGAGGTGTCCACCAACATTTGACCTTCTGACCATTCCTTTCTTTGGTTTCCAAGACGACACTCCCTTCTGTTTCTCTACTAACCTCAAGTATCCCACCTGGATATCTGAAAGGCAGTTCAAAATGGAAATGACCAAAACTGAATTCCTTTTCTTTTAGTAAAAATAACCACAATGACAACCTTTTACAGAAGGCCCACTGTACACCAGGCACTGTTCCCACACTGAACAATGGATGAACTCACTGAATTCTCACAGCATCTAACAATGCTATGAGGTGGATGTCATTATTATCTCTATTTCACAAAGGAAAGTATAGCACAGGCAGGTTAAGTAACTTGCCCAAGATCACAGAGCTGGTAAATGGCAGGGCTGGGGATGGAGGCAGTCAGCTACCACTCTATGCTCTGGCCACTGCTCCAGGCTGCCTCATCCTTTAGCAGTCTTTCCTCAGGACACTAGCAGGTCATCCAAGCAAGAAACCTGGGAGCCAGCCTTGTCTTCTCCCTTTTTGCTCCCTGTCAGTCCATTATCAATTCCCAGCAATTTTACATCTCAACTATTCCTTCAATGCAAACCAACTCTACCATTTACTGCTGTAGTACTTGCCCTGATGTCTTCAGCAATAATCCAGTAATTGGTCTCTCTAACTCCAGTCTTGTCTCCTCAAATCCATTCTCCATCCTACCTCCAAATGTCTGTGAAAATGCAAACATGGAGTGGTGCTAGAGTGGGCTCTCTTACCCACTAGCCGTGAGATCTGGAGCAAATGGCTATGCTTCCATTTCCTCCTCTTTAAAACAACAATGTATTCCTCATGCAGTTTTAAGAATAAGAAGAAATCACCCAGGGAAAGTGCTCAGCAGAACATGAGGCAAGCACTCAGTGGATGACAGTGAACAAACAGAAGCATTATGATATCAGAGCATCCCCTACAAAACGCAGCAGGAAGGTTCAGACGGAGCTCCATTTTACCTTAGCATCCCTAAGAATTTTCTCTACCTGCTAAGGGAGACTTCTTGCACTTTTTTTGAAAGACAAGTGCTTGAAAATGATATGCTAAGCACGAGATAACTTGGAGAAAATTGCTGAAATATTTAGGTTGGCACAAAAGTAATTGTGGATTTGGCAAAACCTGCAACTACTTTTGCACCAAACTAAAAGAACATAGGAATCAGATGAGCCACAGAAAGTTTAGAAAACTGACTCTAAGAACAAATGATCAAAATATGACATTCTAACAGATATATAAAGGACATGAAGCTATTTTAAAAAGAAAAGGATATCCTTGGTAACTCGGATTGAAACTTCAAATGTCATTTATCTCTTGTCTTCTTCAAAAAAGGATTTTAAGCAGCCATATCGCACACTTAGCAACAAGCGGCAGGCATCTACCCCAATTAATACTTACCATATTTGCATCAATGACCTGACCCTTGCCAGAGCGTGTGCGTTCAAAAAGAGCCATTATAATGCCCAACGCACATATAAGGCCACCACCAGCAAAGTCAGCCAGGAGATTCAGCGGGGCATATGGATTCTCACCACTTCTGCCAATTTTTGAGAGAACACCTATATCATTAAAAACAAATTTAATGTCTCTTTTAAATTTAATCTCTTCTTAAAATAAATATGTGAGCATCTTAGAGGAATAACCAATCATCTCTCCAGTAGATAATCTAAGTGAAAGCTAGTATACAACACTTTTCCAAATCTGAGCTTAGTCAGCAAACTTACCAACAGGCTTTCCCTCAAGACAGGATCCTGGTTTTACTGTTTTTTCTTCTCTGAAACCTATTCCAACCACCATTTTCAAAATATTGCTAAGCTTTTACTCACTTTTGGAAAAGAAAATGATTATTTGTTCTGTGGTTTTAAAACAGTAAATGCACTTTCATTCTTATTAGAAAGAAATGCACGAAAATACTTGTACACAAGAAAAAAAGGAATCTAATTTCAAAACAGATGTGAAAAGCCAATTCTAGATACACTTCTTTCTTCAACCTTTAAATGTGTACTCACAGAAAATCTGAAACTTCCTTTAGTCAATAACACACAGTTCTTAGAATTCTGGAATCAGGCCAATCTTACATGTTGTCTCTCAGGCAAAAACTCTAATAAAGTGATGTTAGGATCTGAAAACCACGGGCTTTTTCTAGTGTTCATAGAAGTCTGAAACAATGACTCAGGCAATGATTCTCAATGTGGTGGGTGGAGATCTGACGGGGAGAAGTAGCTGTCAGAATCTAACTATATCAACATTTTCAAACTACAGAGCAACCATCCCTAGTACCCATTAAGCCTCTTAATTCCTAGCAGGGGCTTGTCTGAGAATTGACTCAACAAATATAAAAAACAAATGATAGTAGTGAGCACATCCTTCGAACATGTTAAGGGGTGGGGTGAGAGAAGGTTGAGAATGATTGTTCTAAGACCCAAACCAGTCTATTTTAAACAACCATGATCTCCTGATGGATTTTGATAAATATTTAAATCTTCACCTTTAAAAATTCTTGTTAATCAACATACCTATAGATCTTGATGGAATAAACTAAAAGTGTAGACTAAATTTTTTTTTCAACATACCTGACAAAGCCAAATAGTTGATATCATGGCCAGCTAACCTAGAGAAGCTTCCTGACTGGCCAAATCCACTCAGCCTGGCATAAATAAGCCTTGGATTCTCCCGCTGCAGAATCTCTGGGCCAAGCTGGAGTCTCTCCATGACACCTTAAGAGAAAAGTAATAATCTGCTTAAGAGAGTATGAATTAAGAATGAGGATAATCCCTTCTCTGAAGCAAACATAAAATAGCAGTATTGCAAGTAATATTAATGACATTTGCTGTAGGCTGATAGCCTGTTTCCAGCAATTAAGGACCCAAAGAGTGAAGCCACCATTTCTGGAATGTGTGGCTTCTTCCCAGATTGTAATTGCCCCTGGCACATCCCTGTTTCCCCAAGGCTATTTATTCAATCCCTAGCAAAAGGTCTCATCCCTTTAGGAAACCCCTTTTCTCTTTCTGTACTGCATCAGTGTTTGCCACGTCCCACCTCACCTGCACTTGCTCAAACATACATACATACACTTATCTTCCCTATCAGCTCATGAGCTTCTCCTGAAGAATTCACACCTGATCTATTTCCACGGGCGCTTAAGTGCCTAGCATCTCTACCTTCATGAAAAAGCTCAGTACCCATCTGTAGAAAAAGAGGTGAGTGACAATAGTACCTGAAAGCTTTTCAGCCATCAACAAGTATAATATATATTGCACAAACCCCAGGTAACGGCACCTGAAGTGTCCTGGGATTAAAAGCAATCAAGATTACAAAATAAACTCACCATTCCAGTAATGGTGGCTTCAATCTTTGGGTCCTTAGCTGCTGTAAATATACCATCAGCCTACAGCAAATGTTATTAATTGTACTTGCAAATAAGGCTAAAATAAACCACAAAAAACCTCTAGTTATCTTCGTAAACACCAGTCACAACGCCTCACGTGGAGGCTATATCCATATTCCAAGCCGGTATTCCTCCTGATTACAAGACCTTGGACAAATTAGTCAACCATGCTCAGACTCCCTCATCTTAAATGGAGCATTCTTAAATTATTATACAATCTTAATCATAATTGTTACAATCCTCAAATACGGCTGTGAGAGTTAAATGAGTTAACACATTTAAATAAGCCTGGTGTCTTGCAGACATTCATTCATTCACCATTTACCGATTTACTGTTATTGATCAGGCAATGCTTTGAATTTCTATTTGAACAAAATTATTCTGGCAGCTGTCTGAGAATGAACTAGAGCGATACCAGCCCCAAACACCAGTTTTTAAAAGCCTGTCACACCAGTGTCAAGGCAGTTGTAGCAGGTATGGAAATAGTCCAAGTGGGTTAAGTAGCAAAATGACTATATTGGTGATCACTGAAATTGGATGTGGTGAAAGGAAGACTGGAGTCCATGATGAAGTACAGGTTTCAGATTCAGGCACTCACTGAAACAAGTAATACAGAAGGTGGAGGTGCCGTTTTAGAAGGAAGAAGGAAAGGCTCAGTTTGGGATTTGTGGACAATGCCTGATGGAGAGCCCTGAAAGCGATGCCCAGGACCTGTGTATGCCGGTGTCTACGACTCTGAAAAAGCGGAAGTCTCCATAAAAGGTGAAAATGGTGGGAATGAATAAGGGGGGTCCAGGGAGCAGATGCTGAGAATTGAACCTCTCCCAGGCAGGGAGAGTTAGCCTGGGTTCGTGGATAGCTTCAGAGTACAGCACTCCATAAACATAACGGAAAGACTGTGGGCCTATACACAAGTTTTCCAGGGAGGGAATCCTATAGCTTTTATTAGATTCTCACAGGGTTCAAGACCCTCAAGAAATTAAGAAAGGCAAATACAGAATGTTTATTAGAAAAAAAAAAGAGGATTTTGGGAAGGAGTCAGAGAGGCAAAAGGAGAGACCGGGCAATAGCAGTATCTCAGAACCCAACTTTTGGACCATCGTCTCAAGGGACGAATGATCACCTACAATACCCTAGGAGCAAAAACACCTAGAATGCTGGGGCTGGCGAGGGTTCCAGCGACAACTGGGCAAAGATGTGGCGGGCGCAGCCTCGATGGAACGGCCAGACCCCTACCCTCCGCGGGAACTTTCCGAGAGCAGCCCGCGGGGCCCGGGCTCACCGCTGCGGAAGGGGTCCAACAACACGTCCGACTGCGCGCACAGACGCCGCAGCACCGCGACTCCCCGGGGCTGCTTCAGGTCCAACGCCACCGAGCGTTTGCCCCGGGCCAAGCCGCTCACGTCGTAGCGGGAGCCGGGCCGGTCCACGCGCATCACCCGCGCCCCAAAATCCGCCAGGACCATACCACAGAACGGGCCCGGGGCCAGGCCGGCCAGCTCTATGACCGAGATGCCCTGCAGTGCCATGGCACTTACTTCCCAGTTCCCTCTGAAGAAAACTGAGCAGCCCTTTGCCCGGGCCCAACTGCTTGTAGGCAGCCCTAGCCGGGTCCGGATGTCGCGCCCCAGTCCCGTAGCTCCGCCCCTTTTTGGTGCGCCTGCGCGAGTCCACAGAGTCTGCGCACTAGTGCGCTTCCCGCCCTGCCTCCCGGGTCTGCCAAATTTCCTAGCTTACTTTCCTTTTGCTGCAACCTAAATTTCTGAGTCCTAAATTGCAGGGGGCTGACCTTTGGAACTCCTGCCTGTTACCGTCCTCCCTGGACGATTTTATTGTCACTATGGCGATCCCCAGCCGTTGTATCATTTGAGCCCCTAACTCCTGCCCTGCTCTTGGGAAATAAAATAACGTAAACACGTAAAAACAATGCAAAGGCATTTTCTTCCCTAGACTGCAGGTTGTCGTCTTCACCGCCCCCACTTAGCTACCTGGTGGTTTAATTCAGAAACGGCTTGCGATCCTTCCTAAATGCACTCATTTTGACTTACAAACTCTGTGGATTACACGTCTTTTTTTTAAAAGTTCAGACTACACTAGGAAAATTAGTATCAGAAGAACGTTAAGGGGTGTGATGCTCATCAGAGCTAAATGAGAGCGCTTTAAAAATGTTAGCTTGTCTTCTGCCATTTCTACAGATAGCTACAATTTCAGGTTTTCAACCTAATACCTGACATTACACCCCCCCTGCTTTTACAAATCATTTTCTCTCTTCTAGTTATAGCCTGTGTGCAGGTGGCCTAACATAATCTTTAACATCTGTAGGAATTTGAATAGAACCAGAAGCGGGTGCCAGAAATATGCCCGCACTAATCTTTATTGTGTGTTTATGTATTTTTCAAGCAAGTGATTAAATCAAAAGCAAAACTTGGCACGATTGTAATAAAGATCTTTTAGGCAAGAAAGTCATCATGAATTTTAGAATTATTTTAGGACTCTGTGGCTTTCCCTTCATAGAAATAGAAAAAAATCCTAAAATTTGTATAGACCCACAAAAGATCCTGAATAGCCAAAGCAACACTGAACAAAAAGAGCAAGGCAGGAAGCAACACATTACCAGAATTCAAATTATACTACAAAGGTATAGTAACCAAAACAGCATACTGTTGGCATAAAACAGACACATAGACCAATGGAACTGACAAAAGAACTCCAAAATAAATCCATGTATTTACAGCCAACTGATTATCAACACAAACAGCAAGAACATACATTAAGGAAAGGACATTCTATTCAATAAATAGTGCTGGAAAAACAGGAAATCTATATGCAAAAGAATGAAACTAGACCCCTACCCCTCACCACATACAATCATCAACTCAGAATGGATTAAAGACTTAGACATACAACCTGAAACTATAAAACTACTAGAAGAAAACAGGTAAAACACTTCAGAACATGGACCTAGGCACAGATTTTATGACTAAGACTTCAAAAGCACAGGCAACAAAAACAAAAAATAGACAAATGGGACTATATTAAACTAAAATGCTTCTTGCACAACAAAGGAAACAACAGAACAAAGAAACAACTTATTGAATATCCGAAAGTATTTTGCAAATTATTCATCCGACAAGGGACTAATACGCAAAATATACAAGAAATTCAATCCAACAGCAAAAACTGAAATAATCTCGTTAAAAAGTGGGCAAAGGATCTGAACAGACCTTTCTCAAAAGACATACAAATAGACAACAGGTATATGAAAAAATGCTCAACATCACTAATCATCAGGGTAATGCAAATTGAAACCACAATGACATATCATCTTTCTTTAGTTAGACTGGCTAGCATCAAAAAGACAAAAAAATAACAAATGCTGGCAGAGATGCAGAGAAGAGGAACTCATACACCCTGTTGGTGGGAATGTAAATTAGTTTAGCCATTATGGAAAACGGTATGGAGGTTTGTGAGAAAACTAAAAATAGAACTGCTATATGATTCAGCAATTCCACTACTGGGCATATATCCAAAAGAAATGAAATTAGTACATCGAAGGAACACCTGTACCCACATGTTTATTGAAGCATTATTTACAGTAGCCAATATATGAAATCAACTTAAGTGTCCATTACTGGATGAATGGACAAAGAAAATGTGTACGTATACACAATAAAATACTGTTTGATCATTAAAAAAAAGGATAAAATCCTGTCATCTGCAGTAACATGGATGGAACTTGGGGTCATTATGTTAAGTGAAACTGGACACAGAAAGGCAAATATCACATATTCTCATTCAGATGTGGGAGCTAGAAATCTAATCTCATAAAGATAAAGAGTAGAATTATAGGGGGCAGAGATGAAGAGAGGTTGGTTAATAGGTATAAATATGTAGTTAGATAGAAGGAATAAGTTACAGTATTTGATAGCACAGCTGGATGACTATAGTTAACAACAGTATATTGTATATTTTGAAATAGCGGCCAGATGCAGTGGCTCATACCTGTAATCCCAGCACTTTGGAGGATTGAGGCAGCAGAATTACTTGAGGACAGAAGTGTGAAACCAGCCTGGGCAACATAGTGAGACCCCCATCTCTACAAAAAGCTTGAAAAATTATCTGAATGTGGTGTATACCTATAGGCCTACCTACTCATGAGGCTGAGATCTGAGGATCACTTGAGCCCAGAAGTTTAAGACTTCAGTAATCTATAATCATACCACCGCACTCCAGCTTAGGAGACAGAGTGAGATCCTATATCAAAAAAAAAAAAAAAAAAAAAACACCTAGAAGAGAAGATTTGAAATGTTTCCAACACAAAGAAATGATAAATGTTCTGGGTGATGAATATCCTAAAATCCCTGATTTGATTATTACACATTGTATTCATGTATCAAAATCTCACATGTACTCCATAGATATGTATGAATACTATGTATTAATAATAAATCAATAAAAATGTATATGTTAAAGCCCTAACCCTCAGTACCTCAGAATGTGACTGTATTTGGAGATAGGGCCAAACTGAAGCCATATGGGTGGGCCCTAATCCAGAATGACTAATATTCAATCCTGGTATCCGCAGACGAAGAGATTAGGACCAAAATAACCACAGACCTAGGGTGACCATGTGAGGACACAGTGAGATCAAGTGAGGACACTTGCTGTCTTGAAGCCAAGGAAAGAGAATTCAGAAGAAACCAAACCTGCCAACATCTTGATCTTGCACTTTTAGCCTCCAGAACTGCAATAAATTAAACTTCTGTTGTTTAAGCCAACCAGCCTGTGATATTTCATTGTAGCAGCCTTAGTAAACAAATACATCCTCTGCCACACAATTATAGATAAGGTCTCTAACACAGGTCTCAGGCCATCTAATAGATTTCATTTTCTGTCTCAGAGAATGGCTTTGGAACCATGCTTCCTAGATTCTGGGTTTATTTCCCATAAAAAATCCTTTGGCCAGGGATATCTCCTTAAGTGCATTCAATCTTTCCATTCCCTTCCTCCTAGCCAATATCATGCATCTATTTACACAAAATCCAGTTGATAAGGAGATTCACTTGCCTTTTTCTTTCTCCTCCAGGACATCCTTGTAGTAAGGGAGTAAATGCATTATACGCCAGCTACTTTTAACTCCTTCCATAGCTAAGGTCTTCTTTAACTTTCACCTGTAGTTAGATTTATTTGATTCCCCACCGAAGCATTCAAGAGATAAACACAGCCAGACACAGTGGCTCACACCTGTTATCCCAGCCCTTTGGGAGGCCAAGGTGGGCAGATCACTTGAGGTCAGGAGTCCGAGACCATTCTGGCCAATGTGGTGAAACCCTGTCTCTACTAAAGTATAAAAATTAGCTGGGCATGATGGTGTCTGTAATCCAAGCTACTCCAGAGGCTGAGGCAAGAGAATCGCTTGAAACCAGGAGGTAAAGGTTGCAGTGAGCTGAGATCACGCCACTGCACTCCAGCCTGGGTGACAGAGTGAGACTCAGTTTTCAAAAAAGGAAAAGAGACAAACCCATGATTTTGATGTATGTCCTACAGTCCATTATATCTATTTGCAGACATAGCTGTACTATTTATATATTTTGTTTTGCCAAAATCTTACTTTGTTAATTTAATAAATTATATTATATTGCACTTATTTTTCTGAACTACTTTTTCACTCAATTTTATGTTAACCGGCTCCCCATTTCTACTACTTTCCCTTAGATGCATCAGGATTCTTGGTATAAATACAAAAAGGATATCAAGTAGCTCACGTTGCTGGGAAAGCTAGAAATCATGCAATGAATAGGGCATGGAATAGTCTGGGCTGCTAGAGCCAATTCAAGTTTGCAGCATGAATGTCTGGTTAGTATAGAGCAACTGCACAGAGAATTCACTCATCTCTGTCTGGCTGAACTCCTGCCTGCTATGCAGGATTGGCACCAGCCTAAATCTGACCCAAAAGGGCAGAGGGACTAACTTGAAGGGCCTCCCACTGACAATTAAGATGGAGCTGTTAAACTAGACTAATGACTGTGGTGGATTAAAACACATCAAATATTATGAACTTTCATGAGTTCACAATAATGGTTTCTAAAAGCCTTTATTAATCCCTGTTGGAGGTTGTCAGGGCACCAACTTTTTATTCTAAATGTTCAATATTTATCTTGACTTCCATGTACATGGTATTTCAGGATAACCAAATAGCTGATAAAAGAATGTCTGTCTTTAAAACTTTCACTATTTTGCAACCCCAAATGAAATAGCACATTTAAGCTATAATCCTAACTGGTTTGAAAACATTAGACAAAAAGTTAAAGAGGGAAATGTCTTAGTTTGTTCAGCTGTTATAACAAATCACTGTAGACTGGGTGGCTTAGACATTGATTTCTCACAGTTCTGGTGGCTGGAAAGTCCGAAATCGAGGTGCTGGCACAGTCATTGCTTGGTGAGGGCACTCTTCGTGGCTTCTCATTATGTTCTCAGAGGGTGGAAGGTGGGAGAGAGAGAAGCAAGCTAATCCCATCATGAGGACCCCACCCTCCTGACTTGATCACCTCCTGTATCAGTCCATTCTTATGCTGATGTGAAGAAATACCTGAGATTGGGTAATTTATAAAGCAAAGAGGTTTAATTGACTTACACAGTTCTGCAGAGCTGGGGAGGCCTCAGGAAACTATCATGGCCCAAGGTGAAAGAGAAGCAAGGCATCTTCTTCACAAGGTGGCAGAAAGGAGAAAAGCAGCAGAAAGGAGATAGGCCAGATACTTATAAAACCATCAGATCCATGAGAACTCACACAGTATCATGAGAATAGCATGGGGGAACTGCCCCCATGATCCAATTACTTCCCACTGGGTCCCTCCCACGACACATGCAGATTATGGGAACTACAATTCAAGATGAGATTTGGGTGGGGACACAGCCAAACCATATCATCTCCCAAAGCCGCCATCACCAAATACCATCACACTGAGGTTTAGGGTTTTGATATGTGAATTTTGGGGGATACAAACATTCAGTTCATAGCAGAGAACTTTATAATGTATAAATCTGGCTTTGACATCCTGAATCCACTGGTCAACTTTAATATCAATATAATAGGCCACTATGTACTTCCCTGTATGATGCAATGGACAGAACCACCCATGAAGTTTTTGTAAAAATATGAAGCCTAAATTTAATCAAGCATCTTGTTTATCTACTTAAGGGAAATATAGAGGATAGAGGATAAACCAAAGGATATAATCAGCAAAATCCACAATATTAGAAAGTAAATGACAAATAAGCAATAAATTATCACACATTTAAAAAAACGTAATATACAAATATTATCTGACATCACGATTTAACTAAACACACAGTAGGAAGGTATGTAAGACAATTGGGATATTGTTAAACTTTGACTGGATACTTGATAAAATAAAGAATTTTTTTCCTTTTGAGATTGTCATTTTTCTTTCTGTGGTTATCATTCTTCTCCCCCCCCCTTTTTTTTTTCTTTTAATAGAGGCAGGGTCTTGCTACATTGCCCAGGCTGGTCTCAAATTCCTGGGCTCAAGCAATCCACCTGCCTTAGCCTCCCAAAGTGCTGAGATGACAGGCATGAGCCATCTTACCAAGCCCATTTTTCCTTTTATGTTTTTAATTTTTAAAACTAATTTATCTGAGATACATGCTGAAGTGTTATAGGCCTCAAAAGCTAATCAAGGAACTTGCAATTTCTGACCAGCTGGATTTGAGAATTGCTATGAATCTTCAGCCTTTGTCCCTCTCATTCCCTTCTTTTTTGAGTAGGAACTTTTATATCTGTTATCCGTATTTTCTGTCCTACTATTTTATTAGGTGTGGAGGACCAATAACTTTTCCCTTTAGTTTCACAGGTTAGCAGATCAAAAGAAACTATACTCAAGGAGCTGGACTGAAGAATTACATCCAAAAAGCCTGTCTACATCTGGACATAATCCAGAGGATAAGATTCTAGATTTTTGAGATGATGCTATGATGATATGAGATCTCTGAAGACCTTGCAGGAAAGTGACTCTATTTTGCATGTGGGAAGTATTTGGGTCATTAGGGGCTGGAGGGCAATCTAAGGTTGACTCTAAGATGACCCAATTGATCTCCTCCTCCTAGAATCCATGCCCTTGTGAAACCTCCTTCCTTTGAGTTAGAGCTGGCCTGGTGACTTGCTTCTAACCAATAAAATACCACAAGGTAATGGGATGTCACTTCCCTGATTAAGTTCTAAGTGGTTGTGGCTTTTATCTTACTTTCTGCAATAAATTCTCAGTTTCCATGCTTTAATGAAGTTAGCAGTTCACTGGACAAGCCCATACGATAAGGACCTGAGGGAGCTGCCAGATAACAGCTAGCAAAGAACTGAGGCTATCAATCCAACACTCTCAACAAATGGAATTTTGCTAGCAATCTTAGGCAGCATGGAAGCAGAGCCTTCTCTAGCTGAGCTTTTGGATGACCCAGCCCTTGTCTACACCTTGACTGTAGCCCTATGAGAGCTTCTGAAGCAAAGAATCTGGCTGAACCATGCCTGGACTCTTGACCCACAGAAACCGTAAAATAATGAATGTGAGCTATTTTAAGCTGTTAGTTTGTGGTTGTTATGTATCAGTAAATAATTAAAACATGCTGTAACTTATTTCTTCCTTTTAACAATCCTTTGTGGTACATGCTAGTAGACAACCTGGTTTTACAAATGAGGAAACTCAAGCACAGACATTGAGTAATTTCCCCAAAGTAACTCATTTACACCAAGAGGGGAGAGACTTTTTTTCCTATTCCACAATATTGCTATGACACGAAAGAGTCAAGGTGAGTGTCAGTGGGTATGTTTTGTGGGGTTACTGCAGGGGAAGTAAGTGTAGAGAGTAGTTTTAAGGCTTTCTGCAAAGCAGGGCGTTGTTCATTTCACTGGATTAACACTTGCCATCCAAACAGGCTTGTGCCTCCTTACCTTGCACTGTCCAATAGACATTTGGAGAAGAAATGATGCGGGCATGGTAGGGAGGGGGTGGGATGTATGGTCAGCGTTAGCTAGCTGTGGAAGTTGCACATACCAGGATGAAATTGCTTTCGTCAGACCCAGACAAAATAGAGCTGGTGAAGCCTGACAAAGAGGATACTCATGCTCTTATATATCTGGGATAAAAAGAACTGTTTCCAAGAACTTTCTAAAAACCCTTTGGTTTATAACTAGATATCCTGTAGGACTGTGATAATTCAGATAAGATGTTCTCCAAAGAACACTTGCCTACTAACAGCATCTCCATCAATGAATTGCTAACGACTCTGGTTTTCATCCTCTAGAACCAATGAAAGGCACTTTAAAAATCCTCCCTCCTGATAGCATTAGCGGAAATACCTAATGTAGATGACGGTGATGGATGCAGCCAACCCCCATGGCATGTGTATACCTATGTAACAAGCCTGCATGTTCTGCACATGTACCCCAGAACTTAAAGTACAATTTAAAAAAAATCCTCCCTTCCTTTTGTTCTGGGAAGTGGCTTGCTACAAGGAATCATGCTTTCTTTTATGACTTAAAAACTTTCTTGTTTACCTAGATTATGACCAGGTACAGACCCTCCAAATTCCCACATTTTTTGTCTTATAAATATTAACTGAAGTGTTTGTTGAACTGTTTGATCCAGGCAAAATGCAAACTAACTTGACTTGACCAAAGTTTAGTAAAGCTTTTCCCCTTTGCCCAGGCACCTAAACTTTGGCCCACTCTGGGCATTGGAACATGGAACCATGTTAAAAGTTAAAGGCCTCTCCTCCAGGGAACTGGCTGAACTCAGGGAACAGTGTTTGCTGGTCAACTGTCCCTTTATACCTGTCACTCATCCCATCCCCTGCACCCAGTTCTTATTTATTTCTCTCTATAAATGAAAGCCTATTTGAGTCTGGCCTCTGAGCTACAGATCTCATAGATCTCAGAGCCTTCTCCCTATTGCCAGAATCACCTTCCCCTTACAGCAATAATCCTTCTGAATAAAGTCTCTCTTTACGTAAATTTAAGCTTTTTTTTTATTTTACATTATTAACAACTTTTAAAAATGTGTAGACTTTTTGACCAAATAATCTCACTTCTAGAAATGTAATCAAAGGAAATAGTTTATTTTTTTAAAAAGAGAATGCTCATGACATATTATTTGTAGTAAAAAAAAAAAAAAACTAGAAACAGCAAAAATCTTTTCCAAAACAGAAAAGTTAAATAAATTATGCAACCATTCAAAATGTGTTTTCAAATTGTTCAAACACTCTCAAGTAGCATTTGAGAGTGTTCTTAATAGATGAGTCCAAACCATTAGAGCAAGATACAAAAATATATGAAAACCTAATTTCAAAGGGTTTTGTTACTACGTTTAAAAATAAAAACCATCAATATATGAAGTAAAAGACAAATAAATATTTCAAAATGTTAATATTATTTAATATTTGATAGGATGATTAATTTTATACTAAATATTTTTGTGTCTTTTATAAATTTTCTATAGTGAGCTTTTTGTAATCAAAATATTTTATATATATATATGTGTATAACACTCCAAACATACCAAAGCAAGAAATTTGTCTCTGGCCATCAAATATTATCTTTTCCACAAGCTTTCATTATGCTCTCAGCTAGTTACTGTTTCCTGTGAATTCCTAGTCCTTTGCCCTCTATGGCTGTAAAAACATTCTAATTTAGGTTATATTATTCATGTACTTATTCCCTTTAGCCTATTGTCCTCTATTAGGTTGAAAATTTAGGGAAGGTAAGAATTTTACTTTAAATGCCACAGGAGTGCCTGGAATAGCACAGTATCTTGCATAAAGTAGATGTTTATGAATCCCAGCCACATTGTTTGGAGTTTACATTTGCATATTCCATCCTCTGAATTTTTTTATATATTTTAATTTTGAATTCAGCTTTTATTCATGATACCCTCAATGAAATTCCTTCAATAAAATTTCTTTGTTGTCCAAGAGTCAAATATAATGTTTTCTACACTGGAAAATCACCAAAGCTGATTATTATGTGAAACAGTTCTATACCATATTACATCCCTGAAGCAAGCAGAAACTCATGTGCTTCGTTTGCAGAGTGCTTTAAGATTTAGAATTTGAGGCTGGGCACGGTGGCTTATGCCTGTAATCCCAGCACTTTGGGAGGCTGAGGCGGGCAGATCACCTGAGGTTGGGAGTTTCAGATCAGCCTAGTCAACATGGGGAAACCCTGTCTCTATTAAAAACACAAAAAATTAGCTGGATGTGGTGGTGGGCACGTGTCAGCTACTCGGGAGGCTGAGGGAGGAGAATCACCTGAACCCAGCAGGCAGAGGCTGCAATGAGCTGAGATCGAGCTACTGTACTCCAGCCTGGGTACTCCAGCAGAGTGAAACTCTGTCCCAAAAAAAAAAAAGATTTAGAATTTGCAAGTTTGTTTATTAGATGATACATGTAATTTCCTATGATACCTACTTACTGTTTCCTTTTTAGCATCTCAGTTTTGGGACACTTGTGAAATCAGTCTTCCAGGTGTAAGTCTGGTCATGGGTAAATGGTGAAAGCATTGAAAAGTATCTTCACGTTTTCCCATCTCTGTTGTGAATCAATTTCCTTCACACCTGAGACTTGTTGCCTACAACCAAACCTTGTGTGTCTCTAAGGCGAAAATTTAGAATTTAAGCATAAACATTACAAAGACTTCAGGTGTGTGATAAAAAACCTCTTCCGTCAGAGATATTCAGATTTTATTTGTGAACCCTCTAAATATCAATGTCTTAAAAGGCTGGATTTATAATAATGGAATAACTGAAAAGTGAAGTTTTCTGGAGTCACATGACCCTGCTGTGTGCCATGTCACCTATTCACATGGCTGTTCACGTCATCTGCATGAAAATATTTTCACTTTGTGTTAACCATAGTGATTTACAATTGTATGACTATTAGACTTTATTAAAAACAAGTGTAGAAAGTATAACAAAAGTGTGTTTATTTCCATATATTGCTTGTTACATTTTTCTTGCCACAGTTTTATTTAAAGCCAGGTCAAAATTTTTCTCTAAGTATTTATTAATAGTGTATGTTCTTCAGATATAAAATCCCTCTGGCCAACATACAACATTTGAATATCTATTGGCAACATACCTCTATGAAATATTTATGACATTTGTTAATAGCAAACCTCAGCCTCCTGACCCCATGTCCGAAGTCGTGGGTGATGTGGGGGACATATACAAAATTACAAAAACATTACTGGTCAAGCACATTATAGCTAAAATCTACTGACTCTAAAATGGCATTGCATGGGAATTCAGAGTTTCAACATAGTTGTGGATCAAAGGAAAGTGTCAAAGGCTAAGCTGAACATGGAGGGCACTGAATTAGCTAATAAGGCAGCTCTAATTAGCTCTCTATGCCGTTAGTTGTAGAGATAATCAATGCAAGTAAACCCATGGTTTAAGAGCCTATGTGGAAATCTAGATTGTTATAGATAATAAATTAAAGACTCAATATTTTAAAGGGAATTCATTATATGAAATGTTTCAGATAGGCGTCTGTCTAGTGCATTTTAAATATGATTCAAAATGAGGGTAAAGACATCTTCTCATGATGCCTTCTTTGCCTAAAATAAACCAAATTGGAGTATCATCTTTGGAAACTGTCTTCAGAACTTTGGGAACATTCTTATCAATATCATCTTTGTGGCAAATTTAGTCCTTTGAGAATAGATTTTGGGGTGCAGACGGATAGGCAAAAGGTGTCACCAAGTGACACCTTCTACAATACCTGGCACATAAAAGCTGCTCTGTGAATCTTGGTTAAGTATTGTAAACAAGGAAGTCATATTATTTTTTTATTGAATAAAACACTAAGACCCTTTTCTCATGTGTTTCTTAAATGGAATATTCTTATATTTCATATTCATTAGTTTGCATGTATACAATTAAGTTTACATTCCCTTTAACATGACATAGTGTATATAAAGTAGAAATATATTGGGGGTGATTTCCAAATTAAAAGAAAAGAATGTGATAATATTCATCCCATATGAACTAAGCTCACCTTAACTGGTTCTGCAGGCCGCAGCGACAAAGACCTATTGTAACTCAAGAAACAAAATGGCAAAGAGTGAATCTAATAAGCCAGATCATATAAACCCAGTTTTGGACCATGAGAACATTCTATTTCTAAAAATGCAAGCCATTAGAACTCAAGGTTTAATTATAGAAGTATTTTTATTAAAAAGGAGGAACCAATTATTTGTCTACATTGTAAATACTTTTGCTATCTAAAAGCTATCTGGAATTATTTTAAAAACTGTATTTTATTCATGAATATTGACCCACTGGGTGAAAGTGTTACTTCCTAGTCTAGGCTTTATGAATGTTTCTGGAACCTAGGTCCTGGCAAGTGCACCCCTGTTCTTGCCCCAGCAATATCACTGCATCCTATTCTCTCAAGTGTTATAAAGAATGATGAACTCAAGACTTCAGGAGTTCCTGAAAACTGATATTAAATTAAAAGCAGAGCAGCCATAATTCTTTACAAATAATTTCTCTGATAGGAAAAATTATTTCCAACCTGTGTCAGAGGAGAATTCTCCTTTAGATGCCAAGGAAAGAGTGATAAAGATGCTGAGTATATTAGTCAAGGTCATCTGAGAAGGCTATTTTGTGGTTGATTCTTCTGAGCCCCTGAGTTGTCCAACATGATTGGTGTATACCTGTAGCATGAATAGCATAGTAACGAATAATTTTTTGAATACAGCCTGTAAAACCCTCAACTTTAATGTTTCTCAGACCATAACAATATCAGCTCAGCTACAAGTCTTCCCCAAAGTGGGGCTATTCTAGTCATGTATTTACTTCGTTTCAAACAGCAGGAATCCTGCAAAGGTGGAGAAGCGTTGGTGGTCCCCATGGAGAGCGCCATTGCCCATTCGCAGCCAAACCTCATCCCCTTTGGCCAGCTTCAGCACAGCATGGTTGCTGGATGTGTCTGATTTGCCCTTCATTTCATAGCTGGAAAGAAAAAGAGGCACAAACTACTTAGTCTTTGCCATGAACAACCAGCTTTTCACCAAAGTCTGTTCTCCCGTTCTCCCCTTCCCACAGGTATAATCCTGTGACTGAGTTCTCCAAGCAGCCTGTAAGCAGAAATGACCTATGTGCCCCATCTACAGCTGGCCAGTAACACTCTCGCAAACACCCCTCCCTGCTCCTTCTTATGACTGTCTGGAATGTTCATGGCAATGACAAGAATGATTTTAGAAGCCATATGGTGAATACTGGGTTCTTGAAGACTGTGTAGAAAAGAGCTCTCTCTCTCTCCCTTACCCCAACCTGGAACAACTCTGGGCTGTTTGATGAGAAGGAAAGAAAGTGATACTATGACCCATTCCACTGGGTTTTTGTTACAGCAATCTAGCTTTCCCTAACTAAGCTAGAATTTGGGACTAAAAGAGACTGCTCCATAACCCAAATAAAAATAGGCTTCACTGGCTCATGGTCAGGCAAGGAGCGATGGGGAAACAAATATCGTGGTCTGGAAAATCAGGAAATCCATATTACACTGTGCAAAAACATTTGGGAAAACGTGATAACTTGGAAGATAGATCTAATGCCTACAGGCTAAGAAAGGGAAACGATCGGAAAAAGCCAAAATACTCTTTGCTGCTTTTAGAAAGATGTTGCTACAAAATATCAGCTTAGGCAAAAGCTGACTTGTTTGAAGTAGAGGAAGTAAACAGTGTCTACATGGTTGGGGCCTAACAAGGTTAGAAAAACCAGGTGTTTTCATACCTGGAAGAGCAGTGATAAAGCTGATGTTTTTTCCTTAAGACTACTCATTCAGCAGCCATAAAAAAGAATCAGCTCATGTCCTTGGCAGGGACAGGGATGAAGCTGGAAGCCGTAATTCTCAGCAAACTAACACAGGAACACAAAACCAAATACCACATATTCTCACTCATAAGTGAGAGCTGAACAATGAGAATGCATGGACACGGGGCAGGGGGGAACATCACACACCAGGGCCTTTTGTGGGGTTGGGGGAAAAAGGAAGGAGGGCATTAGGACAAATACCTAATGAATACTGGGCTTAAAACCTAGATGACGGGTTGATAGGTGCAGCAAACCACCATGGCACATGTATACCTATGTAACAAACCTGCACGTTCTGCGCATGTATCCCAGAATTAAAGTAGAATTTAAAAAAAAAAAAGACTACTTATTTAATCAAATAGACACAGCTGTGGCACAATCTGATGGTTTAAAAATATTGCCTTTCTACCCAAATCTATTGCTTTAGAAAGCCTCAGGTTAACTCCATTAAACTGAGAGAAAGGCATGAAGACAAGGAACAGTAGACTGAAAACTGTCAAGGAAAGTACATGGATTGTAGTTCAGTAATGCACGTTAACTCACTTGACTTAATGCATTTAACAAATGAAGCAAAATCCAGCTAAGTCAATAGAGTAAAACAGAGTAAAAAAAAAAAATAGAGTAAAAGCCTGTTAAGTAAGTTTCTGAGGAAATGAGATTACCCAAAACTGGACTTAAGAGGCTTGGGATGTTTGACTCAGCCTTCAAATTCGCACCACCAGGAAGTGGGCTGTGAGAGAGACTCCAAGGAGGGCCTGTTCACCTTTTAGATGTGCCACGGAGAAAAACAGATAAAGAAGACCCTCCTAGAGGACAGAATCAGGAGCCAAAGAGAAAAACAGCCAATGAACCATTTGATGAGAAAGACTACTCATTGACCGATTCAGGGCTTTGAGCTGGATGCATTATTTGTGCTTTACAGTCTGTCTCCCATAGAGACAGGGATGGGGACACATGTATTCTAAGTGGAGGAAGAAGAGTTCAGCAGATATTTGGAAGCCAGAGGGGCAGAAAAGGCTAGCTGTTCACCAGAATCCCCTTCCCTCTCTTCCATCAGCACTGCACTTCCATGCCACCCTTGCACTGGCTGGGTGGAAAATAATGTGACTAAGTTTTCTGAACAGAATTCCTGATCCATAAATATTTCCACAAGCTGGCAACAGCAAACTTTTCTCCGTCTGACTCTGGCAATGACAATGACCAGAGAGAATTTCGAAGTCAGTTTTATAGATAGCAGAGCTGCTTTCATCAGCCTGGCTTCCTCAAAAACCAGGAAGAATAAACCCACTCTCAACCTGCATCCTTCCTCCAAATCCCCATTCTTTCCCAACTTAGAACTCTTGCCCTGGACTGGTCAAGAAAAATCAACTTCTAGCATGTTAGAGCTACCGGATCTCTTAGTTGCAACAATTTCACCTACCCTAACTCATCATTATGTCTTTTGGCATTTCAAATACATCTTCCCACTCAGGTTCGGTGCCAGAAGCAAACACAGCAATTATCACACATCATCAAAAATAACAGGGAAATGATAACAGCCAGAGGGTTTTTGATAGAAAACTCACGGCCCACTTAATTGTAAGAAAGGTGTTGGCTGTCTACCTCTCTGCCACATTTCGAGCTAACATCAGAGGGCATGGGAGAATGGGAAAGCAGAAAAAGGGGGAGAGGGAGAGGAGAAAAATCATGAGTTATAAAAATAATCCAAATGATTGGTTATGGGGAGTGCTGCTAGTAACTAATGCAAGGCCTCTTATCAACCTGCTGATGCTCAAGTTCATCAGATTTATTTCTTCCCAAATAGTAATGATGATAATGTGGCCATATTGGTGCATGAGAACTCTTATTAGGAGAGGGGCCATGTCAGGCTCTATTGACTCCTACACGCTTCCCTCGTTCCTTGAACAAACAATGGCAGAACGGAGGAGACCTGTATAGGAAAGACCACCCACCTGTACATGCTGAAGACTGTATTGCCGTTGTGCATAAGGTACACATACACTTCCTCAACATCCTCATGCTTCATCATGCTGAAGGTGAAGAAATACACACCTGAAAAAGGCAGGTATTTATCCATGTTGATATTAACATGTTATACATTGAGGATCTGGAGCTATCTGGAGATTTGCCAAATGCCTTCACATTTCTTTTATTGATATTCTTTGTAGGATGGAGTCTCTCCTTGGCCTTAATTTGCAGGAATGTCCCTTTATCTACTCCCCTTCCATGTGCTTTCAAGTATTTTGAAACTTTCTCAATGTGTACACTGTGTATCCTGAATAAGACTTAAAAGTCTTTAAGAGAAAGAGCCTACCTCATTGTAGCTGTATCTCTCTGCCTTGTGCTCTGACAAAGTGCTTAGGTCAAAGTAGGTGGTCTTCCTGGGCATAGGTTAGCTATCATCTGCATCTATAACAGGACTCATGTTATCAAGGTACAGAGAGGTTTGGGGTTGAGCAACAATGCCTCCTGACTTAAGAACACAAGGAACTATGATAATACGACAGATGATTATACTCACCAAAGAAGTTAGCTAAAGGTAAGGAAACCCTGTTTATGTTTATGAATTCTAAAGACATGGTTCTGGTAATTTTTCATGTTATTCCTTTTATGTTGGTGAAATCATATACAATAAACAGAAAGACCCAACTTAGACTCAGCAACAGGACCTTATCACTAAAAGTCTGTATCCTCTTCATTTGAAAAAGATCAACATATATTTTTAAAGATTTTAGTTTTCTTATAAGAGCCTAGGGGTCTTAACTGAAAGCAATATAATATGACCTAATTATACTCTAAGTGCCAGCACACAAGATACTATCACTGAATGATTAAGAAGAATCCAGTAGCAGCAGATAAGTCAAAAGGAAAAATTTTCCAACTCTAAGTGATCTGGGATTTGGGTGTGCATTTTGGAAAGGTGAATAAACATAAGTCATCAAGCTCTTAGTGATTTCCATGTTACATTTTAAACTAGTGGCTTTTCAAGACATAATCCAGAAATATCTTTTTTTAAAAAAAGCAAAGGACAGTTCTATTTTTTTCTCAAAGGTGCAATCAAGTAAGTTGGAAAAATAACCTGTAAAGGTGCATGTCAGTTCACCTGATTCTAAGCCAAATTAAATGAAGAAGTATGATGATGCTTTGCCTAGTGCCAGGAATGCATATTCAATGTTCTGGGAGCAAAGGAAATGGCCTCAAAGTTCATCATGCCCATTCATATGCCTGGAGATTAGCCCACAGATGAAAAGAAAGGCAGATAAAATGAAAAGCCTCAAGAAAAATAGTTTATAGGTGTTTAGTTTTTCATATTTTATAAAATTTCATATTAGACACATACACATCACAATTTTCAATGCCTCAAGAAGACAAAGCTGAAATCAAAATGACAGGAAAATATATTAGTTTTTCTTACAAATGATGACTACTATAAAAAATAGATTGCAAAAACATGTTAGAAAGAGTAGACTGAAAAAACCAGATGGTGAATAAATGAAATGCCTGGAGTTGGAAATACCGAAGTGAATATGTATTATACCCACATGTGGCTTTTCTGCAAGGGAAGGTACTGAAACGAGAGAAGACACACTTGCCCTACGGCTTTCAGGTCTTTGTGTTGCTGTAATTTCAAAAACCAGCCTTCTCTGTCTCTTCATTCCCAAAGTTGAAAATGGTCTTTTTGCAATCTATTGCAAAAGTGGAGATTGAAACAGAAAACTGTGAGGGTCAAATGACTGCATCGCTAGAAACTGAACGTCTGACCCAAGAGAGCTCGGAAAACCAAATTTTACTTAGGCTTCAATTATAAAGCCATTTAATTCCAAGGAAATGTGGACCAGGTATTTCACTAATATAATCTGTGGCACCGATAGCATTTAACAGAATAGTTTTAAGAAAATTATGACATAAACCTTCAGAGCAGAAAATCACATAAGAATGTTAAAGGTGATTTTCCTAACATTAAAGTGTGTTGAAAGATTGTTTCTATCATTTCATATCTCGGTTCATTTCTGACTTAAGCTGAGTAGAAAAATAATTCAAGGTGTACTTAAAAGCATTTGTGAAAAATCTGACAGGACCACTGCATCCATCAGATGTTTCTTCCTTTTAATTCTGAATACCATATAGAGAAACAAAAAGAATTGAAAAACAAAAACCAAATAAGTATCCACATTCTGCAACACTAGGAGTCTGGAAGAAAATCAATGAACTTCAAAATACCTGTAAGTGCTGCCAAATGCCCCTGAGGGTAGGCAGAGTCACGTGGAGATAACACGAGGTTGGGCAGGTTCTGAGGAGGCCAGGTGGCAGCAGGTTTTACACAGTGCCAGGAGAAATGCGCTTTCTGATAGTGAGGGCCACGTGGAAGGGCAATGCTGCAAACAAGCCCCTGTGAACAGGGCTGAGTTCACAAACTGAGTTCACAACCATCACCCCAAACACAGCCTTTGTTCACCGTGAAGCAAAGGCTGTATTTGGGGTGATGGTTGCTAGATACAGTGTAGGCTGTGGAAAGAGGACCTACAGTGGCCAATCTCAAAATCTGCCAGCAAAAAGGAAAAACAAAAAAGGCTCTTGAAGGCAAGGGAACTAGGAAGTGCAAGGCTGGTTTCAGAAGCTTTCCTGGACCCAGTGCAGTCTGGAGAGGCAGCGGAAGTGTGAACAAGAAAAACACACATCAGGACCATACTTAAAAGGATCCATCAGTCTCCCCGCAGCAGGGGAGGGAGTCATTGAGTTACCCAGTCTAGAAACTGCCCTCATCCTTTCTTTCCCAAGAAAATATATCATATAGCTGGTCAAGGAAAATACAACTCATTCAACCATCAGTTAATTTCTAAAAGTAGAAAAGAAAAGCAAAAATGGCCCTAATGGATTAACAATACTCTCTAAGAAAAAAACATTGTCATATAGTAGATGAAAAATGTAGTCATGGATTTCTACTAATAAAGCAAATACCTCTATGAAAGATCATTATAGAGCAAAAGGCACAAACCCATGGTAGAAAAGGCCAGATAATAGAAGGAACTAAACACTGGGGGCATCAGAAAAACCTGGTGAGATCTGAATAAAGTCTGTAATTTAGTCATAGTATTGTACCTACTTTCATTTATTTATTTTAGTAATAGCCCTTTGGTTATTTAAAATGTTAATAACAGGGGAAGATGGTTAAAGAAAATATGAAAACTTTGTATAATAGTTTTATAACTCTCCTATAAGTCTAAAATCAATTCAAAGTAAAAAGTTTGTAAAATGGCATTTTCTATTTAACAACTGTCCAGAAACTTGAAAGCACATTTTGCTGATTAGGCTATCAGGAAATAAATGCTTTCATATCTTGACAATATAAGTATATTGGTTCAACGCTTTCAGGGAGCAATTTGGCAAAATTGATAAAAAAATTGTGGATATGTTTACACTGGTAATGTTTCTAACACTTTAGCCTACATATATACCTGTAAGTGATCAATATCAAAATGGTATATTCTGACTGGCATGGTGGCTCACACCTGTAATCCCAGCACTTTGGGAGGCTGAGGCAGGTGGATCACCTCAGGCCAGAAGTTTCAGACCAGCCTGGTCAACATAGTAAAATCCATCTCTACTAAAAATACAAAAATTAGCCTGGTATGGTGGCCTGGGTCTGTAGTGCCACCTACTCAGGAGACTGAGTGGGTAGGATTGCTTGAGCTTGGGAAGCAGGAGTGGCAAAGGTTGCAGTGAGCCAAGATGGCACCACTGACTACACTCCAGGCTGGGCAACAGAGTGAAACCCTGCCTAGAAAAAAACAAAAACAAAAACACCACCAACAACAACAAGAAAAAAAACAAACTTGAAACAACCCAATGTCCAGAAATAAGGGAATCACAAAATATACTTTGTTATATCCAGCTATAAGAAAGAAGATGAAGTAATGCTGTGAAAAGAGTTCTAAAATATATTGTTAGTTTTTTTAAAAGCAAGATACAATCAGACTGTAGAGTATCCTAGCTTTTATACAGAAATAGGAGAAGATATATTTGTATTCATTTGCATAAAGAAACCCTTTCAACTTTTTAAATAAGTAAATGTATTACCTACTCAATTTTTTTAAATTAAAAACTAGGATCAAGCACTCCCTGGGGTGGTGGCTAGGGGAGGAAAAGGTTATGACACATTTAAACTGAGAATTATGTTTTAAGGACTTTTATAATCAGAGGTAACTATGTCCTTCTCAGTCCAAATCAGAGTTAATAATATTAGTAACTATGGCCATATTTTAAAAACTGTTTTTGTCTTTTCAGATTCTAATTTGTTTACTTTGAAATCCAACAGAAATCTATATGTGCTGTTTGGCTTAACCCGAATCAGAAAAAAATACTACTTAAATGTCTTCCTTTATTTCCTACTCCCTTCATCCTTCTTTCCCTCCCTCCCTTTGTCAGTTTCCTCCCTCTCCTCTTTCCTTTCTTCCTTCACTGTCTTATTATGTTGATTAACTCAATCTTCATCTATTTTTCCATCTCACCTGATACTGGTGCCCCAAATCTACCAGTCATGACATCAAAGAAGTTTCCAATGTTGGTCTCAACACTGCTGAAGATAATCCCACTGTTCTGATTGCTGAAGTGAGTTGCCAGAGAAGCCATGAACGCAATCTAAGGAAATAACTATTGGTCAGTAAATAGGCAATTCATATTAAAGAAGTCAAGTTTTTATGCAGATTCATTTGTTAAAACATTATATATAACAGCAAGATTGGAAATAAACATCAATCTATGGAGAAAGAAATGAATAAATTATGGTAATTCCTAACATTTTAATGCTGTGCAGCTGTTAGATTGACAGTGTATATCAACATTTTTGAACATAGGTTTCAAAGATTATTTGTCTTTCAAATGATTTTTGAAATATTAAAATTCTGTCATTAAATAATACCAGAAAAATTTAGATGAAATTTTCCACATATAGCTGTGAAATGCATGTTAGCAAATTCAAGGATCTAAGAAATCCTGTAGTCGAACATTTTAATTTTGGAAACCCTGCATTATTTTTTCCCCAAAAGATGCCTATTAATTCTTTTTTTCTTTATAGAGACAAGGTCTCACTACGCTGCCCAGGCTGGTCTCAAACTCCTAGACTCAAGAGATCTGCCTTCCTTGGCCTCCCAAAGTGCTAGGATTAAAGGCATGAGCCATGGTGCCCAGCCTATTAATTTCTAACAAAATTAATTTTTTGAATACACTTTGGTAATTCTTGATGCTGATCTAAATGTGCATCTATATAAAATGAGAAAATATCTTCCATTCACTGTTTACTCAAAAAGTAGACAACACAAGATCATTATGGTCTGCTACCACACTTTATTAATTGCATCTGTGTGGATGGAGTTATTGTGTGAGCAAATTCAGAAAAATATCTGCAAGAATATTTTTGAAATTATTAGTAGTATGTCTTTCTTGGTAGAAGTTTCACAGGAAGGTTTTCTTTTCTTAATTACACTTATAATTTTCAAGTAGCATGTATTAATTTTATATTCAGAAAAAAGAGATACTAATTTTAAAGATATAGAATTGTATTTACTTACATGAACAGGTATTTAGGATAGATTGTCATTCATTAAATAAAGTAATAATATGTATATATGTTTCCATCATATTTAAAAGTAACATGTATGTAAGTATGCATAAATCTGAAAAGTTACATAACTGTATGTTAATAGTAATAATCTCTGGGCATGTTTTATTATTTTTTGCCCAGAAGTTTTTTAATCTTTTTTAACAATAAAAAGATATTATGTGAATAACCTTGAAATGGTAAAAGAGTGTTTGCAATTATCTAAAACATAGAAAAATGGTTTACTAAAATTAGCAATCTTTTTGAATATAGAACAGCAAAAATTTCTGGGCATGATTTTGGATGAAAAAAAATGTCATATTGGAACTGTAAAGTTTAGAGATAGGAGATTCCAAGAAGTCATTTAATAATCACACCCATTCCTGGGAATGGTTACAAATACTTTATGTGTAATCTTTTAAGGGACTTTGAAAGCCTCTCTCAATCAGTAAAAGATCAGCGAAGATGATCTATTTAAGAAGCCAACTCATGGTGGCAACTAAGAGGTTCTATGAGTTTGGGAATAAAACTGCCTACTTGGGTCCAAAAATATGAGATTAAGGCCCACCTCTCTTAATTCTGTCACTTGGTAAGTCATTTAGAACTTGAGCCTCAAATTTCTATATCCCTTCAGTGGGAAATGGGGAACTACTCTTCCTGCTCCTGCCACTACTACTACTATTGCTACCACTTCTGTACTATTAATGTCCAAAGACAGGGCTGAAGTTCAAAATACAAAATGTTGACAATAATTTTTAAAGTCTTGGGACAATTCCACCTGTCAAGAAAAGCTTTTGTCACTATTCACAATAGCAAAGACATGAAATCAATCTAAATTCCCATTAATGATAGACTGGATAAAGAAAATGTGGTACATAAACACCATGGAACACCACGAGTCATAAAAAAGAATGAGATCATGTCCCTTAGAGGGACATGGTGGAGCTGGAGGCCATTATCCTTAGCAAACTAATGCAGGAACAGAAAACCAAACACCACATGTTCGCCTGTTCTCACATATATGTGGGAGCTAACTGATGAGAACACGTGGACACATAGAGGGGAACAACAAACACTAGAGCCTATCAGAGGGTGGAGGGTGGGAGGAGAGAGAGGATTAGGAAAAATAACCAATGGGTAGTAGGTTTAATACTTGGTAATAAAATAATCTGTACAACAAATCCCCATGACACAAGTTTACCTATGCAAAAAACCTGCACATGAACTCCTGAACTTAAAATAAAAATTAAAAAAAAAGAAAAGCTTTTGCTTAAAACCACCATTGAAGAATGAGTTGCGAAGATCAAAGTCAATCCTTGGACCAAATGAGTCATTGAAACTGAGTGTAAGTTAGATTAATAAATTCTTTAACTTGCTGGAACCATCAAAGAATGTGAAGTTCCCTCCTTCACAATCTGCCTAAGACTCAAATGGTTGTATTGTGATTTTAGAGTAAAATAGTTGATGGGGCAAATTTAATAATTGCCCAGAATGTTCTCTATCAAACTGGCTACTCCAGGGCCTCTTCTCCGTGGTTTACCATTCACAGGTTCTAGGTTAGAGTGTTTAGCTTTGAGATATTTATCTTCTGTCTCATGAAATACCTTAACCTGGCTGAGTGGCATCTCTAGCCTTTTTGTTTGTAAATTTATACTGGCACATGGATCCCAGGTTGCTGAAATCATGAAACAGCATTTGGCTGGGCACGGTGGCTCAAACCTGTAATCCCAGCACTTTGGAAGGCAAGGCAGGCAGATCACTGGAGGCCAGGAATTCAAGACGAGCCTGACCAACATAGTGAAACCCCATCTCTACTAAAAATACAAAAAAATTAGCCAGATGTGATATTGTGTGCCTCTTATCTTAGCTACTCCAGAGGCTGAGGCAAGAGAATTGCTTGAACCTGGGTGGAGGCTGCAGTGAGCCAAGATCACACCACTGCACTTCAGCCTGTGCACACACACACAAAACAAAACTAAAACAGCATTTATTTAAAAGTTGCAAAGCCCGCAAAAAGCAGTGAGAGTAACACGCTAACTATTCAAGTTATTTTAAACTTGAAAAACCAAGACCCAGAAAAATGACGGAACTTATACAGGGTCAAATAACCACCATACACACACAAAATAAAAGACAGTTTCCCCTCAATTGATCTTTCAAGAATCAATTTATAGTCTAGTTCTTTATAGTCTTTATATCTAGTTCTTCAAATGACAAGAATTGCTTTATAGTCTAGTTCTTCAAAAGTCTCTCATGTTGCAGGATTTTATCTCAGTTACTTTATTTTTATCCACAAGTTACTGTTTCGGGAAGACACTAGCCAGAAACAAACTTAATTTTTTTAAATGCTAGTTTTCAATGCTGATAGAAGTTCCCCAGAGGGGATCCATTTCAAAATATTAGCTCTCCCCTACCTTCCAAAAATAACCCAAAGTTAGTAATTTTTCTTGTGATCTAACCTCACATTTATCAGTTTAAGATGTTGTTGGCAATAAGAACTTTAAAGGTCATTTAAAAGATAAATAAAGAATAGACATATGGAAACTTGAGCTGGGGATAAAATGTACAGTTTTAACCTTATACGTAAACTGATTTTTTAAACTTTATGCTGAAATAAATGTAATCTGGTCTGGAGCATTAAGTGGATGATTCAAAACCAAAATCCTCCATTGTTAAAGAAGATTCTGACAAGAAAAGCTCAAATAAAAATTGTACCACAAGGCCAAGCGTGGATCCCTGCACTTTTTTGGGAGGCTGAGGCAGGCAGATCACTTCAGGCCAGGAATCTGAGACCAGCCTGGCCAACATGGCAAAATCCCGTCTCTATTAGAAATACAAAAATTAGCCAGGTGTGGTGGTACACACCTGTAATTCCAGCTATTAGGGAGGCTGAGACATGAGAATTGCTCAAAACCAGGAGGCAGAGATTGCAGTGAGCACAGATCGTGCCACTGCACTCCAGCCTGAGCAACAGAGCAAGACTCTGTTTCAATAAATAAACAAATAAAAATTATACCACAAAATCCAAGTTGAGAGAAAACAATATATATCGATATTTAAGTATAGATTAGTATATATAAATATAGCAACATTAATAAAATATCATAACTAGACATTTCATCATCCCATTTATATATTTAAATGTTTATATATTCAAGCTGGCCCAAACCCTTATTACATCTTATTACATTCTTCAAACATCTCATTTGGGAAAATAGGAGATGAGCTTATATTCACGGATGCCTTGGATTTGGTCCTATGAGGAACTTGGATTTCACTCTTCATAAATGTCTCTCCTCCCTAAGAATAATATCAAAGTCCTCCTTTTGGATAGAATAGGCCTTATGCAAACATCCCATGGTGTAGATGAACGAACTGAAACTCAGGTTTACTCAAGATTGGGGAAGGCTTGAGTAAGCACTCAAACGTGCTGATTCCTGGCCCCTTGTGGCCAGGGAGGTTGGGAAGCCACCAGGAGATGTACCGAGGATGGTTTACCTGAAGTTCCGGTGGAATCCCCGGGTATCCCTTCTCTCCTTTGGGGCCATGCTGCCCCCGCTCCCCTCGAGGCCCCAGGTCACCTTTGTCGCCCTTCTCACCTTTGGCTCCTTCATGACCAGTGGCTCCGTTGTTACCATTGTTTCCATGGTTTCCTTAAACAACCAGACATCATCCCATGAGAAAACCCAGTCGCTCATACTTACCATCCATTTGTAGACAAACTGTCCAAACTCAATTATGAAAGGGGACCATTCGAAACAATCCCAAGTAGAACCAAGGGGTATCATCATCTAAATGGGGCACCAGGCTCTGAAAGAAGCCTCAGATACCCTAAAGCTCCAAAGCCTGTTTATCCTTTGAAGCAAGTCTTGGAGAAAAAACTGTGTATAGAAGACTGATTATCATATTATCATTTAAAATAGCAAAGATTGGAAACCAACTATATAATCACCAATACAAGGAAGGCGTGGCATATTCCAGTAAACCATGTTATATAGTCATAAAAAAGAAGGCTGAAGAAAAACATTTAATGATATAGTGATATTCATGATATTTTTAGATTTTAAAAAGTTGTGAGTGGCCAGGTACAGTGGCTCACACCTGTAATCCCAACACTTTGGGAAGCCAAGGTGGGAGGATCACTTGAGCCCTAGAGTTTGAGATCATCCTGAACAACATGGTGAGATCCTATCTTTACAAAAATGGAAATTAAAAAATTATCCAGGTGTGGTGGTGCACACCTGTAGTCCCAGCTATTTGGGAGGCTAAGGCAGGAGGACCTCTTGAGTCTAAAAGGTCAAGGCTACAATGAGCCTGGATTGTGTCACTTCACCCCAGCCTGGGCAAAAGAGTCAGATCTTGTTTCAGAAAAAAAGTTATGAGTAAATAGAAATAACATGTTGCTATTTTTGTTTGGAAAAAATATGTATTTATGGATTATATTCATAGAGAAAAGACTAGAATACGTTACAGAAAAATATCCACAGTGGTTTTTTTCTAAATGTGAAACATGAGTAATGTTCATGTCATTCTATATATTTTTCTGTCTCTTTGAAGTTTTCTACAAAAAACACATAACACTTTTATAACTGGGGAAAAGGTGAACTCATTCATTAAAAAAATTACAGCAATGGTTTTGAAAGCAAGAGTTGGAAAACAATTTCGGCTCTTCCCTTTGCCACCAAGAGACAATTTTTACAGCTCTTCTTTATTTTAATATTTGCTAAATTTCAGGCTTTTTTGCTGTTTATTTTGCATGCTACCTTTGATCAGTTATCATAGCAGGATTATAACTCTTCCAAATGAATGAACTTTGACTGTGTTTACAAATTAATGTGTTCAGTGACAAAGCAATTTCCTGGTTGGAAAACATTTAACGAAGGCCAGCCTTTCCTATAACCCCAGAAGAGTTAAGCCCTGAGAAGATTTTCTGAGGGTCAAAATAGCCCCTACCCTACATCATTGCACCTGGTGGCTGCTGTCCTTGATGGCCAATGACATAGGTTCCAAGCCAGTAAATGTAAAGTTTAACATAGGATGTTCTTACTGTAAATTTGGTTTTGTGCAAGAAGCTACTCAAAAGTAGAAAAAAAAAAATGAAACAACATTTGATAAATATTAACATCAATGAGAGTAAGTCACAAAAGAGCCAGTGGACTTTGGCCATACCCTGAGATGGCCATACCCTTGGGATTAACCTGAGGATGAAGACAATAGAACCCAAGATAGGTTTGGGAGCCCCAGATTGAGGGGACGTGAGCTACCCTTTCCTGGGCTGACCCAGGGCACCAACAGGCTCATGGCACCCCCACCCTGTTCCTGGCACCATCAGCACAGTACAGATGACCGAACTGTTGGTCTAGCAGGGTCTGATGTAGCTCCAAAGCATTCCCCATGCCACTACGTGGTGCTGGAGCCTAAAAATGTTTCCATGAGCCTGAGAGTGACAGGAGTCAACTGAGAGACAGCTGAACATGGAGAGACCCTGAGACTGGAACAAGAAGCACTTAGCTGCACCTAGAGTCACACAGAAGGACACACAGCTCAATGACTGGCATGGAAATGACTGTAGCCCAGACCAGTAAGCTTTCGGCTCTGCTCTGCCCTTCTTAAAGCATGCTGTGGGAGATATACTGGAATGAAGACTATGATCAGGTAGTTTCAGACTCAATCCTGGTGAGGAGCCTCCAACCTATGAACCTGGTACTTCAGCGTGCCACAAGTCTAGTGAATCCTTTGGATGACACACAAGTGATCCCAAATTATTTAGGTTTGCCCTTTGCTCCTACTTTAGCTTGGGCTGCAATTAGATTGACAGCATGTCTTGCTCATCCTTACCTGGAATGCCAGGAGGGCCCGGTGGCCCAGGGGGCCCTTGGTAGCCTCGAAAGCTGTAGTCTCCATGACAACACTTACTGCAGTCTGGGGCCATTCCTCCGGTTTGTGGAGACTAAAAAGATAGAAAGAGAAGCTTCAGAAAAAAAGGCACTTGTGAGCAATTAGGATTTTTAAATTTCCTCTGGCCTTGGCCCTTAGGTAAGCTTAACTGCAATCCACAACAAGATCAGAAAAGATGGGATGGGGTGGAGATATCAATGGTAAAAGGCCAGGGAGCAGCTAAGGTGAGTTGATGATCAAAGGAAAAGGAAATAAGAAAGCCAACAGAGGAAGATGCTCTTTGAAAAGGCAGGTGGGTCAGGGTGGGAAATTGGGTCATATTCTGGAAAGTGTTTTCCTGCTGCTACGATAGCAGCAAAGGAAGAAACTCCTTCAGAAGTAGATTTGGAAGCCTCTTCTCTTTCCAAGCTGCCATAGCCCAGATGTAGCTAAATTGAGTATATAACCCTCAAATTACAAGAATTATCCACTTCAAACACTGTTATTAAATTCTTACTGTGCTTACTATATTTGTGATACTGGGTTAAGAGCTAGATCAAAAGTTCTTAGAAATTCTGAATAATAACACTAGGTTTTCAAACAGCTACAGCACACTTAAATTGTCTTAGAAAATGAATAAAATATTCTTTAGTCCAATAAATTTATTTATTTAACTGACAACTACAGATTGTATATATTTATCATGTATAACATGTTGTTGTAAAATAAGTGCACATTGTAAATACCAAATTGAGCTAATAAACATATTAGCTTATATTTTTTGTAGATATATATGTATAGATATATATTTTTTGTAAATAATTTACCTTTTTGTGGAGAGAACACTTAAAATCTGCTCTTAGCAATTTTCAGGAATACAATACATTGCTATTAACTATAAGTCTAATACATTTTTATTAATTATCTACATCTTAAAACAACTTTAACTTTACAAGTAAATCGACTAACATGATTTCTGTTTTACACATTCCACTTTAAAATGTGAAATGATTGGTTGGCTGGGCATCATGGCTCATGCCTATAATCCCAGCACTTTGGGAGGCCAAGGCAGGTGGATCACCTGAGGTCAGGAGTTGGAGACCAGCCTGACCAACATAGTGAAACCCCGTCTCTGCTAAAAATATAAAAATTACCTGGGCATGGTGGTGCATGCCTATAATTCCAGCTACTTGGGAGGCTGAGCCAGGAGAATCACTTGAACCCAGGGGGCAGAGGTTGCAGTGAACTGAAATGGCATCACTGTACTCCAGCCTGGGTGACAAAAGCGAGACTCAGTTTNTTTCAAAAAAAAAAAAAAAAAAAGAATGTGAAATTATTATCTCAGGGTTTGAATTGATATTTAATAAGCACTTAATGGGTACTAAATATGCTCAAATATGACACAGTAAAATGCTTATTTATACAAAGATAAATTTCTAAAATTTGTGCTTTCTGTCAAAGGGCTAAAGATCTAGTGGACGTTGACTGCAGAAGAGTTAAAGTTGTGTATGAAATTTGAACTCTCATCTAAATTGGCAACTTGCCTTTTAATTGTGTCATACAAAATACTCGTGGAAATGTTCCTAGACATCAATTATAATTCAATGGTCTTTTGAAAACAGCATGTTGTTGCTAAGAGATTCATGAAAAAAATGAAATAAAGGAGAGAAAGGAGGCCAGGGAAGAAGAGAAAGAAAAAGGAGGCACAGAGAGAGGAAAAAAGAATTTAAAATTCAAGTTGCATTATCACTAAAACTTTAAGCAGAAAACTAGGTCAAAACTTCACACAGTTAAACATGTAGACCTTTTTTTTTTTTCTTTAATCAAAAATGGGCTTGGATTTTGGTCTCACTCTCTCACCACTTTTTCCTAAAATTTTCCACAAAGCCACAAAGCTATTCAGGGAAAACACTGAACAGTATCTGAAGCACAAGCACTCTCCTGCAACAGCTCAGAACTCAAGTCTTGTCTGATCAGGAGCTGTGACTTAGAGCTAACTCTAGTCTTGTCTTCAGTCTACCAGGCTCCAACCTGGACAAGAACTAGAGTCTACGAAAACCTTCTGTCAAATTGGTAGGGGAAGAAAAATCAACTAAAGCCATGGGTTTGAGATGAGCGATTTCATCTCAGGGATTTTATCTGAGGGATTTCAGGACACTTGAAAAGTCAAAGACACCACGGCACGCCCCACCTTCTCATCCAAAACTGTAATCTGAGAACTAAGGATTCCATATTTCCTGCCATGGTTTTGCTAATGTGAAATTCAGCCTTTTAAACCTCAGAAAATTCAGGGCTCTGCCAATGATGAATTTTAAGGATGGAGAATGGAGGAGAAGAAGGGAAAATCCTCAAGTGGAACCACTGATGTAGGAATGGAATGGAAATACTGAGATGCTTAGGAATGTTGAAACACCCACTGGACTGAAACCAGAATTTCCATCATGCTGCTGCGTGACCTTAGAGAAGTCACTGTTCTCCAGACATCTTTTTTTGCTTGCTTTGTTTTTGGCTATTAAATCAAAGGATTGGATGAGGTGGTGTTGGGGCACGGAAAATGACTCTTCAAAACAACATGCTTCAGTGTGTTGAGTGCTTTGGAAATGGAAGGCTTCAGAAATAAGCCACGAAGATAAGGTGAGCTCAGGGAGGAAGAAAGGGTCCATGGAGCAGGACAAAAGCTCGCTTGATCTTGATTTTCAGTACGAATGCAGGTCATAAGAGAGGGGCCCTCATGATTCTTCTGACTTTTCGGATTTTAAGAAAGAGGTATTGGAAGAGCTACCACAGGGATAACTGGCTTGCGGGAAAGCGAGAGAGAGAGAGAGAGAGAGAGAGACAGAGACAGAGACAGGGACAGAGAGAGAAAGGAAGGAAAGAAAGCCTCAGATCCAAGGTCTCTCTCTGCCCTTCCCCTGCCTCCCAGTCTCTCTGATCCTCTTTCCAGAAGCGCCTGGAGAGATTCTGTTTGGAATTTCAAATAAGGAAATTTGACTAAGGAAGCTTCTTTCCAGAAGAAATGCAATTGTCTTAAGAACTCCTCCTTAGGAATCTATCAAATAACCAGGAAAGATCAACCACTGGAGAAGAGAAGAGACTGGGAGTCATCACAAGGCTCAGACAGGCTTTTCCCTATTTCCTGAAGGCAACTAGGAGACATAATCTGGGAAGCTTTAAGACAACCTCTGTTCACAGTAAATTTCCCTTCCCTTCCTGACACTGTTAAAGCAGGTAGCTACTCAGACATAAACAGGACAAGGGAGGGCTCTACCTGACCAGGAATGTCAGGTGATCATCAGGTGATGGTCAAGTGGTTTTTAACTGTCACTCTAAAATAATAATTGGTTGCACCCAGTGCCAGGGAAAGCCAGTCTCCCTATAGATAGAAAAAACCTGAAACTGGTGATCAGCAGCTTCCCAATAAGAGGTCAGGAGTTGGGCAAGTGGGTTCAAGCAAGTGCATTAAGAGGCAAAATGGCAGAATGTAACTGGCAAATGACCTCCTAGGAGCATTTGACTGGTAAGGGAAGAGTACCTCAAGTGAACATGCTTACAACTCCAGTGAACACACTGCACATGCTCATCTCCCAAGTAAGTACTGGCAGGCCACTGCCCATGTGGACAACCCACCCCAAGGGAAGAATCAAGGGAGAAGCAACACAAGATCCCAGAAGAATGCTAACGTAAAAAACCCTAAGTCAAAAGATCAAATCATGCACTTGTCTTTCAAGTTGCTCATTCGGCCCTCTTCTGGGTATACTTGCCTTCCTTTTGTTCTTGCTCTAAAGCTCTTTAACGAACTTTCATTCCTGTTCTAAAACTTGCTTTGGTCTCTCCTTCCACCTTACTACCCTCAATGGAATCGAGGAGCCAAGAATTGAGGTTGCTACAGACCTGTATGGATCTGGTAACAACACCTCCCTCAAGGCTCAGAGGAACTTCTTCATTTACTTCTACATTCCCCAACTCCCTGCTACCCTACATGGAAGGGTATGTCAGCATGCATACTGCATTCCCATGCAATTCCCGTGTGCTAAGCCGTTAACTAAATCTGTATGTGTTTTTCTCCTATTGATCTGCCTTAGGACAGTTAATTTTCAGAGAATCTTCAGAGGATGAAACAGCAGAAGATTTCCCACTTTTTCCCTACAATGGTCTTGCATTTTTTTGTTGTTGTTGTTAAAGTCTAATATCTAGGCACAAGAAGTCAGCTCCAGGAGATGAGGTTGCTCAATGCTAGAGCTAACTTGGATTGGAAGTGCAAGACCAAGCTACTTGAGGGCACCTCGAGGGCACAGAGCTGTCACCAAAACAGTGAGAGACTTTTGGTTGCTACTAGTCAGGAGCCTCGTGAGAACACTTCAGCAACATCACATTACATGTTCCTCCCTTTGGCCTTGTCTTTCGAAGTTCAGTTGAATGTAACAATGCTTGTGAGTCTTTTGATGGAACTCTTAGAACAAGTTGGACGGTATGTGTTAATTCAGAAGTTTTCTCCTAGGTAAGGGAAAAATTACATGTACGTAGTTGCTATTTATGATCTCCTTAAGTTTATAAGCCGCTTTCCCAAAAGCAGGTCAAATTTATATGCAGAAGTCATGTAAATTTGCCTCATGGGAGAAAGACAGGCTCCATCAATTTTGTAGACGGAGGCCTAGGGGCAGTGATGCAGAATTGAACTCTACTACTTGTAAGTGACTTCTAGAAAGAAGAGTCATAGCTCCTTTTTTTAACACCCCCCCCAAAAAAAAAGGGAAAAGAAAGAAGAGGAAGGGAAGTGGGAGGAGAGAGAAATGGGTATCCAGGAGAAGGAGAGGAGATTGATAAAGGTACATGACAAAGAGGCTGCAGAGAAGAAAATACCAGGAAAAGAGTCCAGGTCTGCTCACCCCAGATCTCTGGCCATTGTACTCCACCATGAACCCACAGTCAGAGCATCTCTCCAGAGCACAATCTGATTATCTCACTGTCCTGCTATGAACAAACAAAATCTTGCTAGCAAAGCAAAACCTAAGCTCCTAAACCAGATAGCAGAATCCTTCTTGGCCTGACACTAAAATTGTGTAATGTCCCATCCCCCCACCCCCCACCCCTGCCTCCCTAACCCCGGAGCTTCAGCCACAGCCAAGTCCTCACAGCCCTCCAGTCTCTGCTGCAGCACTTTTATTTTCTTCCTAATTTGCTGTGGATAGTCATTCTTTTAATCTCATCTTTTAAGATCCAACTCAAAGACCATCAGTACTTTAACACTTTCGCTCGGCTGCCTTTTATGTACTGACTTTATTTAACACATGGCATTTAATCAAACTTAATTTAATTAACAAAAAATTATTTCTACTAGAGCCCTTCAGGATGGTTTGGACATGGGAGCTCAGGCATATTTATCTTTATATATCCCTGGCCCCCCCTTTTAAAGTTTGGCACAAAATAGAAGCACAAGAAATGCTTGGCAACTAAATGAATAAAAGGAAAAGTGAATTAAATGAAAGGAGAGGGACAGGGGAAGTAGGGAAAGAAGGAAGAACATAGCAGAATTCTAAATTCAATCTGTATCTCCATAGCCACTGGTAGAGGGGATGTACTGAAAACTCTAAATATCCTCACTATCTCCTGTTGGTGGTTTGTTTGAAAATACTTCAGGATTCTAGAAGGTAGAGTGAAGGAGAAATGTGATCGGGATTTCAGTGGCCTGCTGGGTGTTGGTTGTCAGGACATAATGACCAAAGATAACCTTTAACTTCCTTCTGCTGCCTCTGGGGAATCACACTGTCATGTCCAGGAAGGATACCATCTATGAAATGGTGTCCAGATCAAGTCTTGGACACAAGTGAAAATATCTTCACTACAAAACAAAAACAAAACAAAACAAAAACCCCACACACAAATCACCCTTTAGCCAAAAGATTGTCAGATGAATAGGCAATGCCTAAAAGTGGCTTTCAAAAGATAAGATCACATTGAAAGAATATCACTTCTTCCGTGGCTCCTCAAAGAAGCAATGTTCTCTTGATACAGCCCCCACAGAATGGTTTGGGCAACTACATTGTGTGGTCAGTTTAGAAGTTCTGGGTTAGTTTCAGATCTACAACTGATTCTGTATGTGATCTTTGTTCCTGATACATAACCAAACAACCCACCCAAACTTCTCAATCCATGGTGAAAAGGATTTAGATTTCAACTACATGAAATTCTTCAGGTCCTATTTAATGCATTAAAGCAGCCAATTCTTGTAGTAAAAACCCATGTGTTCAAATATCATATAACTCAAAGTAACTCTCCTCACTCCCTCCATCTGTTTTCAACATATCAGAGTCTCTCCCGGTATTTAATATTTTAAATTACATTGAGTTTCGCCAATTTGTAATTCATGATACTGAAATCTTGACTCACTCTTACACTACCAAGAGTTAAAGATATTTCCTTAAATGCTGAATTTATAACCTGAGAAATAAATCAAGTCCTCTGTGATTATCAGGCATCAAATCATGCTATAATGTTTGCATTTTAAATATACAGTTTATTTTTTATTTAACTCTTTAATTCTTTTTAAAACAAGCTGAACAGGGAGGCTTAACAACCCAGAATGCTATAAATCAAATAAACAAGACTGACAAGAAATGTCACAGTATACTCACAGATCAAAGTATAAAAAATTCTGATTGCTTTTGACAAACTCAAAGGGCAGCTTCTCCCTGCTGGAAGGGATTAAGAAAGTCCAGTTCTCTTACAAACAACAAATGATTATCTACCGCAACCCATCTGTCTTCATGGGTCAGCACTCCTTTCCAGACCAACAGAGCAAGAAAGAAATCAAGTCCCAGCATAGCAGGAAGCTGGCTCCCCTTTCTGATGAGGTGATGCTATGGCCACTCTTTATCCCATCACATCTGCTGATTTTCTAACAGAGACTGACAGTCTCTCTTGTACCCCAGAGCAATCCAGGAAGAGATCCACAAGCAGCTTAGCGAACATCTCTAAAGCATTCATTGATTCTAATAATCTTAGCCAAAAAAAGAACAACAGCAGCAACAACCACAGCAACAGCAAAAACAAAACTCATTAAGCTTTCACACAAATCCTTAAAAGAGAATTCTGAGTACCTGGCCCCAGAATGGGGTGATCTGGGCTAGGTCATCTACCTCGGGGTGCGGTAGCTCATCTGGTCTCAGGGATTTTAGGTCTGTAGAAGTGTTATTATCCACAGTCCCAGTTTTAGGATGGCTCCGCTCTCTCACTTTCTCCCTCCTGGAGCCGCTACGGCCAGTCTGCTGGTGGCTTTGCACTATTCTCGCCACCACTTTGTTAGCTCTTCCGCTCACCTCCATGTATTCATCTTGACACAGGCAAAAAGGGAGGAAAAACAAAGCCAGAAGTTGCCAATAGACGAGCTGCCTCCAAAGCATGATTCTCAACAGAGCCTCAGAGCCTCCCTGAGAAGACAGCAAGGCTCCCTCCAGGAGCGTGGTCTCCTCGGGTGGATGCCAGGACTGGAGCTGAGAGCTGCAGCGGCGGAGTGGTTTTATAGTTTGGTGTGTAATAAATAAGGCTGTAGGCATGCCAGAGTGACAGCAGCCCTCCTCCCCCGGCAGAACAGCCCCCATTCATCACTTTCCCACACCACAGGCAAGACGGATCTGTGTGCACAGTTTCCAGTTGGCGGGATTGGTAAATGTCACACCTTGGCACGTTTCTGTTGAAGTGTGAAGAAAACATACACAACTAGCTGAGAACAGAGAGCATGTGTCCAGCGGCTTGCTTTCGTGATTAGACATGAAAAGGCTGTGCATTTGCAGTCTGAAAAGCCTTTTGGAAAAACCTACCCTTGAGCTTGCCAGGAAATTCAGGCTTAACTGCATGAGTTTTGTCTGAAATAGCAGTGGGAACCCATTCAGGGCTTTCATGACAGCTCTTGCTTTCTAGGTGTACAGTTAATACTTCCCCACTTGGGCCCACTTAAGGTAACTCATTTCCCTTTCCGGATACCAGCAGCAGAAGGCAGTTGGTCTCCTAGGAAACACTGAGCGGGAATCAGGTGCAGTGTTTCTGGGTATAGCAACGGTATTTCACCATCCTCAGCTTTACTTCTTTTTCCTCTGGCTCCCCAAAAGCCAAAATTAAATCAAAGTTAACCAAGTCAGCTATTGCCAGATGAAGATACAACACCCTGCTTTAAGAGAATGCTATCTCGGCTACTCTCTTTTGACATATTCTTGATTAAAATAGAAATGGGGTCGAGCACAATGGTTCATGCCTATAATGAGCATTTGAAAGGCCAAGGCGGGAAGATCCCTTGAGCCCAGGAATTCAAGACCAGCGTGGGCAACTAAGCAAGACCTTGTCTCTACTAAATAAATAAATAGTAAGAAGTGGAAAGCACCAAGCACATTATTTCAAACACAGCATATCTAGATCAAGAGGATTCTCATGTTCTTTGCTTTAGTTGCTATACTTTTATTAATTCATCCAAAAAGCAAATGGACATTCCTAATCTCTTCAGGATAATAAATTAAGAGAATTTAAACAGTTTTGTCATTAAAAATTGCTTCTATTTACTTACAATTTTATTTATATTACTCATTCACTCACTTAAGGAAAAGTCACTGGCCTTCTCTCATGAGGACTAAAGAGACTCAGGACCATGAAGAGCACGGGTGGCAAGGGTCTGATGAGAAGGGGATGAGGTGGCACTGTGGGAAACTGAGGCTTGGAGAAGCTCAGCCTGCTGATGAAGAATCAGAGCAGCTGCAGAAAGAGGAGAGGAGAGGGAGCTGCTGACAGCTGCCCCGTCACTCAGCCGAGGGCCTGAGAACCAAGAGCCATCTCTAGAAGTGCCCAGAACTGGCGAAAGCTAGCCTGGCCCCTCTTGCAGCTGCCAGAACAGCCACTTCCAGAGTCCACATTTATGCATGAAAAGGGTTTGGTGCTGGGGATGGAAGGAGAGAGTTACTCTGTGAACTAAAAGCTCTCCAGGCCACAGTGCAGGGGCCTTAGGAGCCATGTTCTGTCCAAGCAGTCAGTTCCCACCTAGTAGGGCATAAAAAACTCAGCCGTCTCCATGCTACATGTCTACTCTTCAGCATCCAGACCTTCCTCACTGGAGGATTCTTGAGTTCTGTCATGTCCACCATTAAAAGGCAGATGTCCCTGGGAAGGGAAGTGCGTCAAACTGTTATTCTTAGTAACTGAGGATTTGCTTCCCAACCCTGGAGCTGGAGCTGGGGAGAGGATGGACCTGGGTTTGGAGGGCGAGCAAGTGGATGGGGTTTTGCTGTGGGAAGGAAAGCCCAGAGCACTATGTCAGTGGGGGATGTTTCCTCATCAGGGAGGCCAGGAGAAAATGTCACAGGGAGACCACAAAGCAAGCAGTGGCTCTGAAAACTAGGTCACCTAACTCACAGGTTTTCCAAGAGCTGTCTCTGGCTCTCGCCGTCATGCATCCCCCATGACATGGGCTATCTTTTTAAGTAACTATAAATCAGCCTCTGACTTTCCACCGCATTGAGACTTTCCATTCGTGTTTTCAATCCTGTCATCTATTCTAGCAGTTCTCAACCCTGGCTGCATATTAAACCAGGGAGCTTCTAAAAATATTAGTGCCTGGACTCCATCCTGGACCAATTGAGTCAGAATCTGTATTGGGGCCTGTTTTTAAAAAGTTCCCTCAGATGATTCTAAGGTGCATTCAGGGTTAGGAATCACTGACCCATCCTCTCCTTGACTCAAAAGGAATAAATAATAACATCCATAATTTGTTAAGCACTTACCATGTCCTAGCCAAGTACTTCTTTGCTTTATCTCACTGGCTTCTGTCAGCAAACCTATGATCCCATCTTATAGATGAGGAAATAAAAGCTTGCTGAGATAAAGTGACTTGTGTTGTGTTACGCAGCTAGAAAGAATTGAACTCTTCTGTCTTTCCAGGGTGAACTCTGCTGCCTTCCCACAGACAGGGATTTGCAGAGAAGGATTCTGCAGAACAGGATCCCTCCTTCTCTCTGCCATTGACCCCTTATTGATTTTTTGGGAGAGATCAATAATGGGCCAATGGCAGAGAGAAGTAGGTCAGTCTGAGAGCTGCCCCTCAAGAATTGGGATCAGAAAGTGTGTTATAGGTTGGGTTGTGTCCCCCCAAAAGAAATTTAAGTCCTAACCCCCAGTACCTGTAAGTATGACCTATTTAGAAATAGGGATTGTTAAAGTAAATGAAAATAGAGACCAGGCCTGAAGAATCCCATTGCAGACAAAGCCAATTAGGTCTCATAAGTGACCTTAACCTTGCTTGGTTTACAGAGGCAAAACCTCAGCAACTTTTTGTAAATGCCTATATTAAATAAAAACAGTACATAAGTTCAGTGACTTAGAAGCTTTCCAATGAGATAGACCAAATAAGGCAACTGTACAACTGTAACCAATCAACTATTTTCTTTGCTTTACATCTGTGTTTATCCTGTAAAACCTCCCCATCTCTTGTGTTCCCCTGGTGGAGCTCCTGAACCTCTTCTAGTTTAAAGTTGCCTGAGTCATGAATTGCTGTTTGTTCATCTTTAAAACTATATTGTGCCTCAGTTTACTTTTTAACAGGTCTTAATAGGTGATCAACTTAAGATGAGGTCATTAGAGTGGGCCCTGACCCAGTATGACTGTGTCCTTATAAAAAGGGAAAACTGAGACACAGAGGCAGAATGCACACAGGGAGCACACCCTGTGAAAATGAAAGTGGGGATGAGGGTAATGCATTTACAAGCCAAGAAATGCCAAAAATTGACAGCAAACCACCAGAAGGTGGGTGAGAGGTGTGGGCCCAGATGGCCAGGGACAGACATATGCTGTCTCTACTATTGCTGATTAAACAAATATAAGTTTGATTTGCTTATTAGCTTATAAAGTTTGTGGTACACTGAAGTTTATACCCTGAAACAAACAATAGTGAATGAAAAGCACAGCACAAAAGAGAACAGCAAAAGCAGTGATATGAAACCTAAAGTGAGACCATCTGAGAGCGCCCATTAACCGTGGCACATCTGCGGTGTGGTTGCAAGTCAGGAAAATACTGCCTGGGTCCCACGAAATCCTTTCCAACATGGAGTCTGCACAGGAGTCTCGTAAAGAGGGCTTGTGTAAGCACCCAGGAAAGGTCAGTGACCTTTGCTCACAAGATCTGGGAGGTTCTTTGCAGACAGGAGCTGATAAGGCAGGAAGGCCTTGCGGGCAGAGACAGTGGAACACCTCCTGCTCTGCCTAGGTTCTCAGAATATGGGGTAATCTTGGTTGCCCTACAGTGATTGGGAGATAAAAGCCCCTTGATGCATTGTGTGTGGTCAGACCTGGTGGCTCCCTACCCCCTGTGTTCGGGTACAGCTGCATACTGATAATGCTCAGTGGTAAAACTTGGTGTACTAGATTAGCCTCTTTAATGATGCATGCTTCTCCCCCTGGCTATCTTGTCCCATAATAGTTTCAAGGCCTCCCCTGATAATGCCGCCTTGCTTTCCACCCCTCAATTAGCAAGTGTGTGCACCTAATAAAACCTGTGGGAACCAGAGCTTGGGGCCAGCATGGTCCTCGCACTTTACGTTGGTCCCCTGGACTCACTTTTTGAACTCTATTTTTTTCTTTGTCTTTATGTCCTTTCTCAATCCCTTGTCACCAATGGGGCTCGGGGAACCCAGGAACAGTGTTGGGGCTGGTACCCAACAGAGAGACATGGAACAGATCATTCTCTCACAACCCTTAGGAGGAACCAACCCTGCTAACAACTTGATCTCAGACTTTGAGACTCCAAAACTGTGACACAACAAATTTCTGTTTAAGTCACCTCATTTGTAGCATTTTGATACGGCAGTCTTAGCAAACAAATACAGAGAACATGTATGAAAACTTTTAAAAACAACAAAAAAAAACACTCCAGACCCAGTAGCGGTCTAGAGTCTATGCATATACTATTTTTAGTCTCTGCATATAGTATCTTGTACATGCAGAGATGGTAGTCTGGAAAGATCTCGTAAATTGCTCAAGTTCATGGGTAGTAGGTAGAAAACTGGACCACAGAGAAGAGTCCCTCATCGTTCAATATAAGTTTCTTTTACTTCCCTGCAGTATTTTCTAATTAAATGCATTTTAAACGTTGGTTTATTATTAAATCTTACTTGGTTTTCATTTATATGTGCTCCAGAATGTTCCTTATATCTAGTTTTCAAAGACGTGGATAGAAATTGGGCTACTTTTTTAGCCCATAGGTAAAAAATTGGTAAATTTTTTACCTATGGGTTGAATATTAAAAACATCTAAAACCTACCCCAGGCAACCTCCCTGGAGGTGATGAAGTCCCAGTTCTGCACAGTTGTCTCTGGTTGTGAAACTTCACAAAGGACACCTGAGGACATCAGGCTCCTGCATACATGTGTGATATGGCTGGCTTAGAGTTAGAACTTGAGAAATGCCATTTTGTACAAGACAAAGCTATTTTCCAAAAATAAATTGTAACGACTGCCCCATTCTCCTCGCAATAATTGCTGACCTTGGCTTCTGTAAAGTTGCTTGCCTTTACTTATCAGTAACTGCCAGAAGTGCTTGCCTTTGCTCATCAGAAAGTGCTGAAAAGTTGCTTGCCCTGCATCCCCTCACCCTCTTGGTCTCCTAAATCCAGGATGTGGTTTTTCAGCTTGAAACCTCCGGTCCCCCTGAGTTCGGAGCCACAGGTTGGAGAGACGTGAGTCCTCTGTGGTCGCCGGCATAATAAATGACCTTGCAATCTGACATACTTTTGTCTTGGTGCTAACTTTCTACGCTCGGTCCAGTACAACACATGGGGACTGTCACTGCATCCTGCTTGCCATGGGCCCAAGGGCCCAGTTAGGATGTTGCCACAGCCACTAATGTGAGCAGCGGAGGTGCAGATACATATAAATATATGTGTAAAAGCTAGTTCCGTGACTCAGCTTTGCAGGCAGAGGCAAATATTTGTTTAGCTTTACAAAGGAAGCTGTTATAAGATGTGTAGGTGCCCCATGGCCTCCCCAATGGTGCTTCACTGTGGCCTGAGCCAAAAAGGGATCAGTTATGGTCTGGCCAAGGGACAGTCAAGAACTGTGTTGGACTGAACGTGTCTTTGTATCAGTGCCAACTTAAGGAACAGCTAAAGGAGGCAACTGTTTGCCTGATTTTTGGGAGCAGTGGAAATGTGACCCACCTCTCTCCTGCCTCTTCCCAATGAAAAATATTCCCTGTACTAAGCACAGTGAATTCTGAGATTCTAAAGTCAAGGCCTAGTCTCTTTGATTTAAATCAGTTAGAGATCTATTAATATACCAATAAAATTAATATACACCTTGAGATGAGGTAGTTTAGCTATATTGGTTGTTTATGTCTTCAGGTTAAGGGCTTTTTCAGGTGCTCTCCAGAGAAATTCTATTTGAAGAAGAACTTTAAAAAAAGAATCAGAGTATGTTCAGAAAGGGGACATTGTCTCTAGACATTAGGCACTGCCATTTGAAGAAAAATAGGTTCATGCTTTCCACTAATACAAGGCAAAATCAGGAATAAAGGAATACAAGAGGAAGTTGGTCGGCTGGTCAGGATGTTCTAATTTTGGTGGAATTACATGTTTAGGGTCATTAGACAAGTGCAAGAAACTCACTGCCAGTGTCCCAGGAGTGGATCTGTCTCCATCACCAGAATAAGGCCTTCAGAGACGCATGTGCAAAAGCTAGCATCCTAACGTATGCATTTATAATGAAAAATATAACTCTCAAGTTGGCTACATGTATTATAGATGTTTGCCGAAAAACAAATTCTCTTGGTAGGCAAATCTATGTGAGAAGCCAAATTCTAATCAGAGATGTGGGTGTTAAGCATGGTAGTGTGTGTGTGTGTGTGTGTGTGTGTGTGTGTGTGTGTTAGAGAATTTGTTGGCTAATGTTAATGGCTGGTGTCATTGAGCATTTGTGTCCATCAGGCTCCAAACAGAAAAACGGAAACCACACTAGATATTTTAACACAGATGATTTAATATAAGAAATTACATAACACAGAGAAATAACCATCTTGTAAGTTTGGGTGAAGCAAGGGAAGAGGTTGATGTCATCTGAATTTAGAAGCTGAAAGAAGGGACCCTGCAGGGCTGGGATTCAGGCTTCTGAGGAGGGGGCACTGCCAATCTAAAACCGATACCATTGCCAGGGTGCAATGAGAATAATTCTGGGAGTATAGAAAGAAGCTGACCTGGAACCAACTATAGCTACCAGAGTGAAGGACCATTGCTCAGATGATTCAAAAAAAAAAAAAAAAAAAAAAAAAAAAAAAAAAAAAAAAAAAAAAAAAAAAAAAAAAAAAAAAGGACAAGTGTCTTCTACAGCCATCCAGGACCCTCTTCTGTCACCTGCTATGGGTTAACAAAAGAGAAAAGTAATTTGCAGAATCTGAGTTCCAACATCCAGGGTGGAGTTTTGAAGGCTTAGTTGGAGCTGAAAGACAACCATGTAAAACCTGATGCACCAAAGTCCTCTCTAGGAATGTTCCTGTCACAAGGAACAGATGCTCAAGCTCCTGGGGCAGCTCTTGAAACACATCACCCCAGCTGGTCTGAGGTCTCCTTTTGTAAATTTTATTCAGATCACCTCCATTTTTCCTAATCATTTCTTTCTTCAGACAGAGGACAATATAATTCTTACACAAAAGCTTTCTTTTTTCCCCTGGTGTTTGCATCCAGTATACCTGGATTGGATTTAGGGTATTCACAGACAATCTTTTGAGTCTTACTCATTAAGATGACCTGCTTACTGTGTATTGGATACTGGTGGCTGTAACTGGTTCCAAGTCAGCTTCCTTTTATGTCCCAGAATTTGCCTCATTGTGCCCTGGCAAAGGTATCAGTTTTAGTTGGACAGTGCCCCGTTGAAGCCTGAGTCCCAGCCCTGCAGAGTCCCTTCTTCCAGTTTCTAAATCCAGATAACACCAACATCTTCCGTTGGTTCCCCCAGCCTTAGGACACAGTGACCTTCCCCAGGGACAGCCTGCCCAGCCCTATTTTGCTCTTTGAGAAACCAAGGTTGACTTCTGTAGGTGGAGGTCAAACAAGCTTGATTCAGATCATGAAGAAGCCTGAAGCAAAGGCAGCTCTGACACTCCAGAACCCAATTTCCCAGCCAGACTATGCTATACTAGCCTCCTACTCATTTAATGAGGCAAACTGCATTCACATAACAAGGCAAGACAATGGTTTTCTTGAAGACCTTGCTTGGCTACAGCAAGATCTTGAAAGATCCAAGCAAATTCCTCAAAATGGGAGATTGATTTTCAGGAATTGCCTAATGTGACTATGAGAGCTGGCAAGTCTGAAACTCACAGGGCAGGCTGGTAGGCTGGAAATTCCAAGAGTCTATGTTGCAGTCGTGAGTTTAAAGGCAGTCAGGAGGCAGAACTGTTTCCTCTTCAGGGTCCCTCAGTCTTTTCTTTTAAGGCCTTCAGCTGATCAGATGAGGCCCATCTACATTATGGTGAGTAATATAATTCATCCAAAGTATACTGATTTAAATATTAGTCACATCCAAAAGAATACCTTTACAGCAACATCTAGGCCGGTGTTTGACCAAACAACAGGAAACCATAAGCTAGCCAAGCTGACACAAAAAATTCACACTGTAATAAGTGAATAAACATCCCAGGAGAATTGAGAACCATTTGATAATCATGAAGAATAATCCAATTTTACTTGAGACATTGGAAGATAACTTTCTCATTCTGAAATATTCCAGAGAAGATGGGATAAGCATTTTTGAATGAACCTGCAGAGATCACCTCATTGTCCCTGTCCCCAGTTCTTCTAAGCTCAGCCTTCTTTAGGGTTTCATAGACCTCTCCACCCCAGTTAGCCAGTTACTTCCATTACTCATCAGTTCTTCTCATGTGCTCCTCTTGCCTAGCCATTGTTACTCCTATTTTATTCTCTCTTCATGAAGTTTATTCAGGTTTACTCAGATAATACCCCAATGGGTTCTCTTGCTGTTTAGTACATGTCTGAGCTACTCATTTAGCACTTGGCATCATCTCTATGGCAGACACTATTTGTTGGAGGCCCAAGAACTGTTATTTTCTTTTTTCCTTTTTGTGCACACTAAAGCAACTCCATCTTGAATGCTAATCTGCCATGTTGACTTCTGATAAACACCTTTTGTGGGAAGCCCTCTAAAATTCCCAGTATATTTATTGTTTCTCGGGTAAGAGCAGGTACTTACTGTAAATCCTGCCTTTAGGTTAAAACAACCTTGATGCTATCATACTTTGCTTGTCCTACACATCCCATCTGAATCACACATACCCATTCCCTATGATATATAAGGTCCAGCCCTGGGGAGTCATGGCGCAGGGATCCATCATCTCCTCTCGCCACCACCTGAGACACAGACATGGCTTCTCCTCCTAAGTTCCTATTAAGTGTTTCTTTCTGAGGAACTAGTTATGTCAGCCTCTATCTTCAACCTCTCAGCTTCCTTGGACTTTGGGGGTAGGTTCGCATAGACCTGCTCAGCATGGAACACCTTGTAGCAGAGTCTTGATTTTGTTCTTCCGTCTTTCAGATAAAGTGAGTTCTAGTCACAGGAAGTAAAATATGACTGGCTTCATCTTTTGACCAGTGATTATTTCAGGCATGGACATTGGCATTATGTGGTATGAAGAGAATCTACTGGCATTTTTGGGAAGGACTCCTTACCCCTGAAAAGGGACATATAAAAAGGAAATGTACCTTTTCTCTCTCTTCTTCCACTGAATATAGTCATGTTTACATACAAAGTGGGACACTACAGCAAACGCTAAGAATGGCAGAGCAGAAAGATGGAAATAACCTGGTCCTGGATGGCATTTGTGAGCCACTAAATTACCTAATTACCCAGTCTACAAACCACTCAGTTGTCTCCTATGTAAGATAACAAATTATCTATTGTTTACATCTCTGAGGTGGTTCGACGTTGTCTTCATTGTGTTATTACTTAATACTCTACATATCTGTCTTATTTTTCCAACTAGATTAAACATTCTTGAAGGGACTAACAACACCATGGTTATCTTTGTATATAGCCTTGTTCTGCAACTGATGCATAGTAAATACTCCATAAATACCTGTCCTTAGTAGAACAAGTAAATGGAAAACATGAACCAAATTAATGGATTAAGTATGTACTGTCCTGGTTAGTTAAAGACTGCTGAGCTCAAATAAGGCAATTTTAAGGGAGGTGAAGGATTTAGAGACCGGAAATCCTCCATTCGTTTGGGTGTCCCAAGATACTTCCTGAGGAGGCAGGGTACTTCCTCTACATGTTCAGTCCTTCTTCTTCTGGGAGGCCTTTTGTGATTTTGCACAACAGAAACAATGCCACGTATTTCCATTTCATTATTCTCTTCCTAGACATGTTTGCAGTTAAATTGGTAGCAGCTGACTGGGTTCTGGCCAATGGATTGGATGAGGCAAGCTGCTCCCCAGCTTAGCCATTGAAAACGTCCAGTGAGATCACTCTACTCTTCCTCTTCTCCTTCGCTTACTTTGGTGGCCATGTGTTCCACATGGTGGAGCTATGATGGCAGAGTGTCGGCCTGGGTCCCTAAGTGACTGGGTGGAGGAGAACTCTCTGTTGACACTTATAAAACATGTACTCGAAGTTAGTAATAAACTCGATCGTGTTAAGCCATTGGGCTTTTGGAATTCATTTGTTACTAGAGATAGTCTATATACTGTCCCACTCAATAGACCTCCTTAACTAGATGTGTCCTCTCCCTATGATCTCAGAGCACTAAAATGTCTTCTTTGCAGTACTTTCCAAATTAAAATGTATATTTGTTTATTGTATTCTTTTATTAATGCTGTTCTCTTCTCACTGGACCGTATATACCATGATCAGATCCTTATTTTCGTATTGCTGTACATTTAATGCCAACATAGTGTCAGCCATAGGATAGATGGCAATAAATATCAGCTAATGAATAGACAGAGGAGTGGATGAATAGATGGACGCATATTGACTTTAGCTGCAGACCCGAGTTTGAGTTCCAGCTCCTCGACTTTCTAGCTGTTACTTTGTCCTTTCTAAGTCTTCGCTTCCTCATTAGTAAGATGAGGTTCATGATATCTATCTTACATGGTGGTTGTGAAGATTAAAAGAGTCATTGCTGGAGCAAAACACATTCTCCCTCGCACAGTGCCTGGCACCCACCAACTGTCAAATGTTGCCCATTATTATAGCTCAGGGATTGGGAAAAGGGGCAGAGCTAAAGAAAATTACTAGAAAGAAAACATCAGGTCTGCATAAACTGTTTTGCATTTCCTGCTCATGGTTAAACAATTAAAAAAAGGATTTGAGTCATTAAACCTATTAAGAGGTTTCAGATCACTAAAAATGATCTCTTTTTTTTATAATTGCCTGGGAGAAATTATGCCTCCATTGAATTCAGCTCCAGATACTACAGGGTGTTGGTGTTAATAGTTTGGGAGGCTATTGCAATTTTGAAGATTTTTTAAAAATTTTCTTCGATTTTCCAAAGATGAATTTGAAAAAACAAGACTATATTTCTATATAGAAACAGAGATAAATATCTTAAAGGAATAAAGCTGTATAAATTTATGAATAATCCTTATAAAACCGAGAGTCTGCCTTGAAAAGTAATCACTGGATTCAGCAAATAATGGAGCTGCTCTGTCTTGCCTGCTTTCATGGTTTGCCACAGGCTGTTCCAGGACTCTGCAAGTATTAAGGAGCAAAATGTTTCCACATGAGTAATGCTGATTTCAGACACTCCACCCCAACCACAAAGGGAGTAGATCTGGGGTTGGCATCCCAAATACATTTCTTTATTCTGAGCCTTAAACTACGCAGTAAAGAAAAGGCATTCTTGGATTCTAAATCAGGAGTCCACTGAACCGTGTCCCATTGGTTCCTGTCTGCTGGTGTGACATGGGGCTCTCATGTTTCGGAGCCATTTGCCTGTCTGCCTGCATGCCTTCCTACAAATCCAGTCAAATGCTCATGCTCTGTAACTGCATCCTTGGATGGCCCCATTTAAGATGGACTTTGTCACATAATTATCCAGTTTTTATGCACCTAACCAGCATGTATATCTCTGGAGAGGACACCTGTGTGATGAGCAATAACAGCACACCAGGGTTTTAAGAAAAGCAGAGCCAGGGCCAACCGTGGTGGCTCACACTTGTAATCCTAGCACTTTGGGAGGCTGAGGCAGGCAGATTATGAGATCAGGTGTTTGAGACCAGCCTGGCTAACCAAGTGAAACCCCATCTCTACTAAAAATACAAAAAAATAGCTGGGCATGATGACACATGCCTGTAATCCCAGCTACTCAGGAGGCTGAGGCAGGAGAATCACTTGAACCGGGAGGCAGAGGTTGCAGTGAGCTGAGGTTGTGCCACTGCACTCCAGCCTGGGCGACAAAGCTAGACTCCATCTCAAAAACAAAGGAAAGAAAAGAAAAGAAAAGCAGGGCCAGCTGCAGCCCATTTAACCCATTTCCTCACCCTGTTATATTTGAGCAAATAATAGCCCAGAAAGGAGAAGTAACATGCCCAAAGTAATGCAGCTAGTTAGTGGCAGCTACAGAACCAAAACATAAGTCTGCTGCCTGCTAGTCCAGTGATCTTCATGCTTCATGATGGGTGATATATTGTGTATCTAGTTCAGTGAGATGTTGCTCTTCAGTGCCTACGCACTGAAAAGAGATTAATTAATAGTTGTGTTGGCCAGATTATCACTCTAGTTTCTACTTTAGACTCAAATGCCACCACTGGCCGGGCGTGGTGGCTCACGCCTGTAATCCTAGCACTTTGGGAGGCCGAGGCAGGCAGATCACTTGAGGTTTGACACCAGACTGACCAATATGGAGAAACCCCATCTCTACTAAAAATACAAAATTAGCTGGGCATGGTGGCATATGCCTGTAATTTCGGCTATTCGGGAGGCTGAGATGGTAGGATCGTTTGTACCCGGGAGACAGAGGTTGCAGTGAGCCAAAATTGTGCCATTGCACTCCAGCTTGGGCAACAAGAGTGAAACTTCGTCTCAAAAAAAAAAAAAAAAAAAAAAAAAAAAAAAAAAAAAAAAAAAAAAAAAAAAAAAGGCTTCCCTGACGAGGCAGTGACAAGCAGAGAGAGTAACAGGCCGAATATGGAAAGCCCTGGCATTGGGTCTCAGTTGTTATAACTAGCTGTGTGACCTTGAGCACTTTGCTTCTGCACACTGCCCAGAAGCAGGGCTTTCAGAGTCCCCCAGAACTGGGTCCCCAGGTGGGTTTTTCAATAGGATTAAAGAGAGTTGAGATGTTTTTATCTCTTCTTCCTGGTTTGCTCCTATCCTCTGGGAAAATGGATCTTAGCCCTCTGAAAAGGGCAGACCTCTTGTGTTAATCCTCTACATTGGGACACTTTAGCTGGCAAAGGAGGATATTTAGGAGAGGCGTGAAAAATGAGGAAAACACAGTTCTGTACGTCAGTTCCCAGAGATTCAGATGCTGTTTCCAGGGGCCAGTAGACTTTTCTATAAAGGGCTGTGTAATAAATATTTTAGACTCTATGGTCCACACAATCTCTGTCTCAACTACTCAAACCTGCCACTGTAGCTTGAAAGCTGCCATGAACAATTCAGAAACGAATGAGCATGGCTGTGTTCCAACAAAACTTTATTTATGAAAACAAATGGCAGCCCACAGGCCAAAATTTGCAGACCACTGGTCTATTCTAAGCCTGACCACTCCAGGGCCTTCCTGACTGAATTATGAAAAAGATTGTCAGGGAAGTCACTGTGGTCCAATAATTAAAGAAAAACTATCAGCACATGGAAAAATAGAATTTTTGAAAGGGCAATAGGTGGTGCTTCTGAACTAGCTATAGGAATCTGTATTTTTTTTTCCTCACTATTTGTCTCCTTTTGTTTTTTGTCTGTATCTTCTATATCTGTTCATATTTTTATGATCTCCTCTATCTCCCCCATTCTCCCTCCTTGTCTTTTTTGATTATCATCATCACTACTCTCTGCCATAGGTAGAGATTTGAATGTTAGCAACAGAAATCATCACACTATGTCTTAGGCAGAAAAGATTTACATCAAAAAGGTACAAGGTACTCACAGAATTGACTGGCAGCTAGAGGACCAGGCTTGGAAAAATGCAGGAAAACTGTATAGAGAGCCCCACACAGGAAACTAATCAATTACTTTTCAGCAGGAACAGCTTGGCTATCATGTCACTGTCAGTGGAGTCAGACCTTGCATCCTCCTGGACATCCATAAACCACCATAACTAATTCTTAACTGACCCTTTGTTCTTTGTCACTTATTCAAAATTCCTGGATAGGAGTTATCCAATTATCTGATTGGCTGATTCTAAACTGCATGCCCATGCCATAGCTACCACATGATAGAAAGAAGGGAAAAACTCCAAACTTAAATTCTACCCTGGATGGCAGGACGTTAAATCCCATTACTATCACACAACAGGATGGATTCTCACCACATGAAAAAGATACAGATATTGCACAACCAACAGAATGACAACAGTTAATCAGCACAGATGAGGCATTCAAAGCCAAAGTTGACCTTTGTGTGAAACACCCAAATCATATCTGAGGACTGACATACAAGGGGTTGATTCTAAATTGATCACAGTATTATTACTGTGTTCTGCCTATGGGCTCAGGCATGGGAGGGAGATATAGATTGTCAACCTAATCAAATTTACATTTCCTGGCTGTAGAAGAATTTTCAATTCATAACAGGAAGTGTAAGTCTACAGATTAATCACTGACAGGAATTTATACCCTGATAGGTGCTTGGTGACACACATCTGTTTCCTAATTCCGTGGGGACTTTATCAATAAACAAAACTCCAGGGACAGACTCAATGTCCTGGCAGTTATGCCCATGAAAATCTAATATTTTCCAATATGCGGTGGGAAATCTGCATACATCTGTCTCCAGCACTGAAACACGCAGCAGCTGGGGGACAGCTGCTCAGCCTTGAGGAAATAGGGTCAATTGTTCTGTGACATTCATCCCTTCAAAATCTGGTCCTTCTCTTTAAATGGCTGCCATTCTTGGTATCAAGCTACTTTAAGATGCATCACCTACCCTAGTCATCATCACTGGAATTTCAGAGACCTCTCTTCTCCAATTTAGAAATGGCATCCATTAGTTTTATCCTGAAATACATCATTCTACACTTGCTCCAGAAAAAAATCTCATTAGTTTCACAGAAAAGTTCCTCTGCTTTGATTGAAAATTATGCAAGGTTTTGATGAGTTCCAAGTTATTATTTTATGGTTTCACAATAGACGACACGTCAGGGATGGCAAAGAAGGGGGAGTGAGGGAACAAAGAGTCAGTGTGTGCAATCCTGGATGTTCATCATGTACAGCACTTTTGTCTTTTCTCTAACTCATGCTTGTGCATATTTTAGCTCACCTTTTTTATTTTTGACATTATTTTGTCTGTAACAATTTTACTTCTTAACTTTTACCATGACACATATGTGTGTGTGTGTATATATATATACACATACACACACACACACATATACATTATATAAAATATATATTATATATACATACACATATATATGTATATGTGTGTGTATTTGTGTGTGTGTGTGTGTGTGTGTGTGTGTGTGTGTGTGTAAAGAGAGAGAGAGAGGGTACCAGCCTGTTGTCTAGGCTGGAGTGCAGTGGTGTGATCACGGCTCCCTGCAGCTTTGACCTCCTGGGCTCAAGTGATCGTCCCACCTCAGCCTCCTGAGTAGTTGAGACTACAGTCACATGCTCTCATGCCTGGCTAATTTTTTCTTTTGGTAAAGATGAAGTCTTTTTATGTTGCTCAGGCTTGTCTCAAACTCCTAGGCTTGAATGATCCTCCCACCTTGGCCTTCCAAAGTGCTGGGATTATAGGCGTGAGCCTCACACCCAGCCATGACATTTACATTCTGATGAACCAGTCCAGGTAGTTGAAACATTTTCATGAATTGGAAATACAGTGAAGACAGAAAAAACAACAAGAAAAAAATGCAATTTTTCAAGCACAAACAATAACCTACTAATCCCATCAGCAGAACCACGTGTTTACTGGAATGTGAATGGAGGCCCACTGACCAATGCAAACCTTGGGTTCCCTTAAAAAGTAGAACACTTATTAAGAATGCTCTGGAATCTGTGAGATAATACTTAATCTTCCATTTCAAAAATGTACAACTGTACATCCATCAACGTATTTTCCTCTGAAACAATATTAAACCACCTGCTAACCACTTGATTGACTTGGGACCAACAGTGATCTGAAGGCCACACTTTGAAAAGGACTCAGCCTTCATGCCAAGTGTCAAGTGATTAGTAGAACAGATGGTGTGGGGATGTTTGGAACTCTAAAATCACTAGCTTTTTAGTTGAAAGGAGCTATAAAAATAATCTAGAATAATGTTGAAAATTGTAGGCTGTGTGACTCAGAGTCATGTAGGATGAACGTGTGAAACCAAGTCAAGCAGAGAAGGGTGACTACAAACCTGTAATAATAAGAGTTTTAAATGTCCCTGGCTTTGTTATTCAATAAATAGATTGCATGAGACAGACAATGCATTGGGACATTCATCACCCCACATGCCACGAGGACCAAGATGTCTGGCTGTCTCTAAGACATTTCTTCCCAAAGAAATTATTTTTCCAGTTTGCTCCCTACAATTCTCATTCCTATAATGAGTTCTCCAAAAAAATGGATCCTTTAACAGTTCTAGAATATTTAATGTATTTATAATTATCTTAGCAAAAATCCTTTATTAGAGGACTCTTTTTGATGACTAGGGTAAGTTTCTCTGAATCAAGAAAATCTGGTTTAATGACAGTGAGGAAGGCTGGAAGCCAGGAGCTATGGCCCAAGTTGAACAACTTTATTAAGGGGTAATGAGGCATCCCATTCTGTGAAGTAAGCCAGGAGGTACGGCAAGTTCCTAGAGCCCACAGTTCCTCCAGCAGAGCCAGGTAAACATATTTCTTCCCATTGTAAACATGCCAGTGTTTGTGCCATGTTTACCATGCCATTAACCAGTAAAAGGGACTTTGGTTGTTTTTCTGGGCAAGAGACCTGCCTGCCCACCTTGTCTCCTGGCTTCCTTCACTCCAGCTCAGGTCCATCCTTGACAGGAAAGACATTTGCCCTGTTCTGTAAGAGGGCTCCATATGCACAAGCACGTGCCTACCACACTTGCAGACACTCTGTTACAGCACGAAGAACAGGAGCAAATGAGTCTTCTGGGATGTTTCAATAAGATTTATTTTCCATCTATTTTATTTCCTCTCTATGGATATCATTTGAGGCTTCTTTTTTTTCCTATCCAATTTCCCACCCCACTCCCTTACCTTTGCTCATTTTCTTTGAAGTACTCTGAAGATCATGTGTTCTTGAATTCTGGTCCTGTCACCATCACCTGAAAGTTGCTGATCCAGGGTGAAGGCTGGAGGAGCAGAGCAAAGGAGCGGGAGAGAGAGAAAGGTAAGAGGAGCAAGGAGCAAGATGGAGACTTGTTTCATCACTTTTCTGTCATATTTCCTGCCAAAGTCAACATGTTTAACCACACTTTGCTTCCCCGGTTCATTGGGCAGCCACTCAGTATACAGACACCTGGGGGTCCCACAGAAATCATTCTTATCAGAATGTAATAGCCTTCAGCCCAGACAAAAGCGCAAGTCAGAAAAATAATAGGCTGGTGAGAGAGATTTGGCTGACTCTCAGGCAGGCTGGACCAAGGAGGTGGTGGAAATGTCACCCGGCAGGCTCTGAGGTTTTTCTCCTTTCTCTAGGACTGGGTCTAGGTCACAGGCTTAGTCGGTGTGTTAGGTTGCACAAAATAGACTTTCAAAGGCCACTATTGGCCTCACAAATGCCCTGACATCCTATTTGTCATTCTGCATGATGCACAGCCAACTGCCCTGTCTATTTCAATCAGCAAATCTGAGAGGACACGCTCTACAGCATATGCAGGGGTCCTCTCCCACTCTCTTTGAGGTGGATGATGGACACAATTCATCCTCTTTCCTATCTGGTCACAGCCATTTGTTCTAGTCATAATAGCATTATCGTATTGCATTCCAATGTATATATGCAATTTGTCATTGAACAACACAGGTTTGGACTGTGCAAGTCCATTTATAGGTGGATCTTTTTCAAAAATACAGCTGTCTTTCCATATCCCCAAGTTCCCCATTGGCAACTAAACATGAGTTGAAAATATGGTATTCAAGGGATGCAAAACCCACAAATAAGCTGTACCAGCTTTTTGTGTTTGTGGGCTCTGCAGGGTAGACTGTGGGATTTGAGGATACATGGATTTTGGTATCCTTAGGAGTCCTGGAACCAATCCCATGAAAATATGGAGGGCTGACTTTATTTACTACTCTGAGTTTGTTGTAAGTTCTTTTAGGTCAGGAACTTATGCTATGCATTTTGTTTCCCTAGAATCTAGCACTGTGCCCAGCACAAAGCCAGCTTTCAATGAATATACTTTTAATGACTGCAGAAAGTAATTAGTGATTATCTTCAGTAAGACAGCTGCAAAGATGCCCAATGACAGCTCCTGCAAGTCTTCACAATGGAATAAAAGAGTTAGGTGTTGAAAATAGCAGTTGACCAAAATATAGTCCCTCCGCTCTAGGGATTCAAGGTCAAGAGGAGGAGATCAAGACAAGAAACAGAGAATTACAGCCACATAAAAAGTTATGGTGAAGGTTTGAACTGGGTGCAGGAGAGCAAATGCAAAGCTGGAGATGCTAAACAGGTTTCCTCCCCTCTTAACAATTCTATTTGTTTACTAGGGCTGCTGTAACAAAGTATGACAGACTGGGAAGCTTCAACAGCAGACATTTATTTTCTCACAGTTCTGGAGGCTGGGAGCCCAAGATCAAGGTGGACAGGGTGTGTGTCTCCTTGGTTTGCAGATGGCCATCATCCTGCTGGGTCCCTACATGGTGGTCTGTGTGTTGACACATCTGGTGTCTCTCCTTGTCTCTAAATGTCTTCGTATAAGGATAGCAGTCGGGTTGGATTATGGTCCACCCAAATAGCCTCATTTTAACTTAGCTAACTTACCTCTTAGTTCCTTCAGGCTGCTATAACAAACTGCCAAATACTAGATGGCTTAAACAAGAAGTATTTATTTTCCATAGTTCTGAAGGCTGGATAGCTCAAGATCAAGGCGCCATCAGTTTCAGTGTCTGCTGAAGGCTTGCTTCCTGGTCTATAGACAGCTGTTTTCTCTGTGCCTTCACATGGTGAAAGGGGCCAGGAAATTCTCTGAAGTCTCTTTTATAGGGTCAATAATCCCATTCATGAGGGCTCTACCCTCAAAACCTAATCACGTCCCAAGGGGCCTCTTCCTAACACCATCAGCTTGGGGGTTTAGAGCTCAACTTATGAATTTGGGGGAAATACATTCAGTCCATAACAACTTTTAAAGAACTTCTCTCCAAATACAGTTATATGCTGAGGTACTGGGGGTTAGGGCTTCAACATATAAATTGGATGGGGGGTTGGGACACCAGTTCAGCTCATAACAATAGCTATGACCCATGAAGATCCTGGATGCTCCTCAGGCCTTAGCATCCCTGGCTCGATCATGTGCTGACTCTGCCACAACCACCACTGCTCTGGGCTCAGGTCCTGCTGTCTCCCGCAAAGTAGGCATGCCTCTGAGGGACATTGTTAAATGATGGGAAGTGGCCACCTTCCTCAGGACCTGATTGCAAATTTACTCATGCCATTAAATTATAGCCTTCTAAAGACACAATCAGTGCATGGAACATGACTACAGTGTTATAGCAGCTTTCCTCAAGATACCTTTTATGCAAATTCCTAATTTAAATAACATTACATCCTAACTCTGTAAAGCTGGCCTTGAGCATATTAATAGGCCAAATAAAGTACAGTCATGTGTTACTTAATGATGGGAATACACGCTGAGAAGTGCTTTGTGAGGTGATTTTGTTGCTGTGCAAGCACCATGCTGTGTTCACACAAACGTAGATAGCATAGCCTACTACACACCTAGGCTGTATACTATAGCCTATTGCTTCTAGGCTGCAAACCTGTAGCAGGTGACTGTAGTGAATTTTACAGGCAGTTTTAACACAATGGTATTTATGTATGTAAACAGATCTGTACACAGAAAAGGCAGAGTAAAAATTTGCTATAAAAAAATATAAATGGTATGCCTGTGTATTAGTCTGTTTTCATGCTGTTGATAAAGACATACCCAAGACTGGGCAATCTACAAAAGAAAGAGGTTTAATTGGACTCACATTTCCACCTGGCTGGGGAGGCCTCACAATCATGGCAGAAGGCAAGGAGGAGCAAGTCGTGTCTTATGCGGATGGTAGCAGGCAAACAGGGCTTATGGAAAGAAACTCCCATTTTAAAAACCATCAGATTGCGTGAGACCCATTCACTATCACAAGAACATGAGAAAGACCCACTCCCACGATTAAATTAGCTCCCACTGGGTCCCTTCCACAACATGTGGGAATCCAAGATGAGATTTGGGTGGGAACACAGTCAAGCCTTATCATTCCACTCCAGCCCCTCCCAAATCTCATTTCCTCACATTTCAAAACCAATTATGCTTCGCCAACAGTGCTTGAAGTCTTAACTCATTTCAGCCTCAACTTGAAAGTCCACAGTCCAAAGTTTCATCCAAGACAAGGCAAGTCCCTTCTGCCTATGAGCCTGTGAAATCAAAAGCAAGTTAGTTACTTCCTAGATACAATGGGGGTACAGACATTGGGTAAATGTAGCTATTTCAAATGGAAGAAATTGGCCAAAACAAAAAGGATACAGGCTCCATGCAAGTCTGAAATCCACTGGGGCAGTCAAATCTTAAAGCTCCAAAATGATCTCTTTTGACTCCATGTCTCACATCCAGTTATACTGATGCAAGAGGTGAGTTCCCATGGTATTGGGCAGCTCCACACCTGTGGCTTTGCAGGGTACAGCCTCCCTCCCAGCTGTTTTCACAGGCCCGCATTGATCATCTGTGGCTTTTCCAGGTGCACAGTGCAAGCTTTCAGTGGATCTACCATTCTGGGGTCTGGAGGTCAGTGGCCTTCTTCTCACAGTTTCACTAGGCAGTGCCCCAGTAGAGACTCTGTGTGGGTACTCTGACCCCACATTTCCCTTCTACACTGCCCAAGCAGAGGTTCTCCATGAGGGTCCCACCCCTGCAGCAAACTTCTGCCTGAATATCTAGTTGTTTTCATAGATCTTCTGAAATCTAGACAGAGATTCTCAACTTCAATTCTTGAATTCTGTGCATTCTGTGCATTCGCAGGCTCAACACCACATGAAAGCCGCTGCCAAGGCTTGAGGCTTGCACCCTGTGAAGCCACAGCCCAAACTCTATGTTGGCCTCTTTCAGCCATGGCTAGAGCAGCTGAGACACAGAGCACCTAGTCCCTAGGCTGCACATAGTACAGGAAACCCAGGCCCAGCCCATAAAACCAGAGCATAAAAGTTTGGCAAATTTGTAGCCTGACAATGCAATAGAAAAGAAAATCCCATTTTCCGATGAGAAATCCAAGCCAGCTGCAGAAATTTTAATAAGCAGTGAGGAGCTGCATGTTAATCCCCCAGACCTTCTCTCCAGGGCATGTCAGAGGTCTTCACAGCAGCCCCTCCCATCACTTTTATGCTCTGCTTCCCTTATAAAACTGAATGCCTTTAACAGCCCCCAAGTCACCTATTGAATGCTTTTCTGCTTAGAAATTTCTTCCACCAGATACCCTAAATCATCTCTCTCAAGTTCAAAGTTTCACAAGTCTCTAGGGCAGGGCAAAATGCCACCAATCTCTTTGCTAATACATAACAATAGTCACCTTTGCTCCAGTTTGCAACAAGTTCCTAATTTCCATCTGAGACCACCTTAGCTTGGACTTTGTTGTCTGTATCACTATCAGCATTTTGGGCAAAGCCATTAAACAAGTCTCTAGGAAGTTCTAAATTTTTCACACTTTCCTGTCTTCTTCTGAGCCCTCCAAACTGTTCCAACCCTGGCCTGTTACCCAGTTCCAAAGTTGCTTCCACATTTTCAGGTGTCTTTTCAGCAGCGCCCCACTCCTGGTACCCATTTACTGTATTAGTCCATTTTCATGCTGCTGATAAAGACATACCTGACACTGGGCAGTTTACAAAAGAAAAAGGTTTAATTAGACTCACAGTTCCACCTGGCTGGGGAGGCCTCACAATCATGGCAGAAGGCAAGGAAGAGCAAGTCTTACATGGATGGCAGCAGGCAAAGAGAGGGCTTATGCAGAGAAAGTCCCATTTTTTAAACCACCAGATCTCATGAGACCCATTCACTATCACAAGAACATGGGAAAAACCAACTCCCATGATTCAATTACCTCCCACCAGGTCCCCTACACAACATGTGGGAAATCAAGACAAGATTTGTGTGAGGACTCAGCCAAACCATATCAGCTTATATGGGGCACCTACCATGCATGGAGCTTGCAGGACTAGAAATTGCTCTGAGTGAGTTAGCAAGTGAGTGGTAAGCGAATGTGAAGGCCTAGGACATTATTGCACCTTACTATAGACTTACTAAACACTGTAACCTTAGGCTATATTAAATGTATTTTTAGAATAGTTTTATTTTTTCAACAATTAATTAATCTTAGCTTATTGTAAATTTTTTACTTTTAAAAACTTTTAATTTTTTTAACTTTGACTCTTGTTATAACAGATTAAAACATAAACACACTGTACAAGTGAACAAAAATAATTTTTCTTTATACCCTATTTTATAAACTTTTTTCAATTTTTTATCATTAAAATTTTGTCATTAAGAATGAAGCTGGAGGCATCACATTACTCAACTTCAAATTATACTACAAGTTTATAGTAACCAAAGCAGCATGGTAGTGGTACAAAAACAGGCACATAGACAAATGGAACAGAATAGAGAGCCCAGAAATAATGTCACACATCTACAACTATCTGATCTTCAACAAAGCTGACAAAAACAAGCAATGGGAAAAAGATTCCCTATTAAATAAATGGTGCTTGGCTAACTGGCTACCCATATGCAGAAGATTGAAGCTGAACCCCTTCCTTATGCCATACATAAAATTTATCAAGATGGATAAAAGACTTAAATGTAAAACCCAAAACTATAAAAACCCTGGAAGACAACCTAGGCGATATCATCCTGAACATAGGAACAGGCAAAGATTTCACTACAAAGACGCCAAAAGCAATAGCAACAAAAGCAAAAATTGACAAGTGGGCTCCAATTAAACTTAAGAGCTTCTATACAGCAAAAGAAACTATCAACAGAGTAAACAGACAACCTAGAGAATGGAAGAAAATTTTAGCAACCTATGCATCTGACAAAGGTCTAATATCTAACGTCTATAAGGAACTTAAACAAATTTACAAGACAAAAACAACTCTTTTAAAAAGTGGGCAGAGAATATGAAGAGAATATGAGCAGAGACACTTATCAAAAAAAAAAAAAAAGGCACGCATGTGGCCAAGAAGCATATGAAAAAAGCTCAATATCACTGTTCATTAGAAAAATGCAAATCAAAACCACAATGAGATATCATCTTACACCTGTCAGAATGGCTATTCTTAAAAAGTCAAAAAATAACAGGTGTTGGTGAGGTTGTGGGAAAAAGGGAACACACTTATACACTGTTGGTAGAAGTGTAAATTAGTTCAACCATTGTAGAAAGCAGTGGCAATTCTTCAAGGAGCTAAAAGCAGCCCTACCATTTGACCCAGCAATCCCATTACCCAGAAGAATATAAATTATTCTACCATAAAGACACTTGCACACAAATGTTCACTGCAGCACTGTTCACAATAGCAAAGACATGGAATCAACCTAAATGCCCATCAGTGACAGATTGGATAAAGAAAATGTGGTACATATACACCATGAATTACCATATAACCATAAAAAAGACTAAGATAATGTCTTTTGTGGGAACATGGATGAAGCTGGAGGCTATAATGCTTAGCAAACAAATGAAGGAATAGAAAACTAAATACCACATGTTTTTACTTATAAGTGAGAGCTAAATGATAAGAATTTATATACACAAAGAAAGAAACAACAGACACTGGAATCTACTTCAGGGGGAGGATGGGAGGAGGGAGAGGAGCAAGAGATAACTATTGGGTACTGGGCTTAATACCTGGGTAATGAAATAATACATACAACAAACCACAATGACACGTTTACCTATGCAACAAAGCTTCATGTGTACCTTTAAACCTATAATAAAAATTAAATAAAATTAAAAAAACAATTTTTAAAGTATTGTCAAAAAATAAAAACTTTTTTGTTAAAACTAGACAAAAGCACACACATTAGCCTAGCCGGGTCAAAATCATCAATATCACTGTCTTTTACCTCCACATCTTGCCCTCTGGAAGGTCTTTAGGGGCAATAACACACATGGAGCTGTCATCTCCTATGGTAACAATGCCTTCTTCTGGAATACCTCCTAAGGAACCTGCTTGAGGCTGTTTTACAGTTAATTTTTCTTTTTGTAAGTAGAAGTACACTCTAAAATAATGATAAAAAATACAGTATAGTAAATACCTAAACCAGTAACAGATGTGTACTATTGTTATGAAGTATTATGCACTGTACAGAATTGTATGTGCTCTACTTTTACACAGCTGGCAGTGCAGTAGGTTTGTTTTCACCATCATCACCACAAACATGTGATTAATGCATTGTGCTACAATGTTACAATGGCTACATCACTAGGTAATAGAATTTTTCAGCTCCTTTATCATTCTATGAGACCACCATCACATGTGTGGTCTGTCATTGACTGAAATGTCATTATGCAGCAAATGACTATACTTCACAGTTAGAGGGGGCTTTGTGGACCTCTCTTTTACTTCAGTTTCCTTCTTACCTCTTCCTCACAAAGGTCTGCTGTTTCCATGCAGCCTTCTTCTTCTACATGGGGAGACAGAACCATTGTGTTTACTGATAAGTCAAAGACTGAGGCATTAGCTTCCCCATGATGGTTACATTTTAAGAGAAAAAATGTATTTCAGATTACCTAATGTGATTATAAGGGTTGGTAAGTCTGAAACCCACAGGAAAGACAGAAGACTGGAAATTTCAGCAAAAGTCAATGTTGCAGTCTTCAGTTCAAAGGCAGTCTGGAGACAGAATTGTTTGCTCTTCAGGAAACCTCATTCTTTTTTCTTAAGCCTTTCAACTGGTTAGATGAGGCCCATCTACACTGTAGTGGGTAAAATAATTTATTCCAAGTCTACTGATTTAAATGTTAATCACATTGAGGATTTAAATACAAGACTTAAAATTGTGAAAAACCTAGGATATACCCTTTCTGAATTGGTCTTGGCAAAGAATTTGTCACTAAGTCCCCAAAAGCAATTGCAACAAAAATAAAAATTGACAAGTAGGACCCAATTAAATTAAAGAGCTTCTGCACAGCAAAAGAAACTATCAATAAACAGACAACCAATAGACTGGGAAAAAATATTCACAAACTGCACCCAACAAAGGACTAATACTCAGAATCTGTAAGAAATTTAAACAAATCAGCCAGCAAAAAACAGATAACCCCATTTAAAAATGGGCAAAAGACATGGACAGACACTTCTCTAAAGAAGACATACAAGCAGCCAACAAACATGAAAAAATACTCATTACAAATCATAAGAAAAATGTACATCAAAACCTCAATAACATACCATCTCATACCAGTTAGAATGGCTATTAAAAAGTCAAAAAACAACAGATGCTGGTGAGGCCACAGAGAAAAAGGAATACTTAACTTACACACTGTTAGTGGGAATGCAAATATTTCAGTCACTGTGGAAAGCAGTTTGGAGATTTCTCAGAGAACTTAAAACATAGCTACCATTTGATCTAGCAATCCCATTACTGAGTATGAAAAATAGCTCATTATACCAAAAAGACACATGGACTTATATGTTCATTGCTGTATTATTCACAATGGCAAAAACCTAGGTACCCATCAGTGATGAACTGAATAGAGAAAATGTGATACATATACACTATGGAATACTATGCAGCCATAAAAAAGAATGAAATTATATCCTTTGCAGCAATGTGAATGGAACTGGAGATCATAATTCTAAGTAAAGTAATGCAAGAGCAGAACACCAAATACTACATGTTCTTAATCAAAAGTAGGAGCTAAACATTGAGCACATGTGGACATAAACATGGGAACAATAGACACTACAGACTACTAGAGGTCGAGGGAGGGGCCCATGGGTTGAAAAACTACATGGGTACTATGGGTACTATGCTCACTACCTGGGTGCAATATACTCATATAACAAACTTGTATATATATCTCCTGCATCTAAAATAAAAATTGAAATTTTAAAAAATTAACAATAAATAAATAAATATTAATGTATCTAAAAAATATCTTCAGAGCAACATCAGACTAGTGTTTGTCTAAACATCTGGGCACTACAGCCTAGCCAAGTTGAAACATAAAATTAACCATCACACCTGTTTAAATGCCTCCAAAATCTCCCCTCCCAAGCACATGTTCCATGATCTATTGATCTGCTTGCATTTCAGCCTCAGCATGCAGTGCTTCCACCTCATCTTCTACTCCAGCAAGGTTGACCCAACAGCAACTTTCCTTTATATAGCATCCATTTATTGAACCAATTTAATGAACAAATACTTACTGAATACCTCCAAGGTACCAGGCACTCTCTAGGCACTGGGGACACCAAAGTCAACAAAGGCACACACTCCTTTTCTCAGAACACTCACCTCTGTCAGTATTGCTGCACTCACCACATCCACAGACATGGCTGCATCCACATATTTCCCTTGCCAGGCAAATCCTATGCATCTGTCTGTATCCTCCACTGCACCAATCAGCATGCATATATATCTACAGTGTACCATTTTTCAAGGTCACGACACTAATCCGCAAAATCTCACTTTCTTAATTCGTTCCAAACATAAACTAAATTTGTATTTTGAGCTGTCATTACCCTTGGAACTGGAAACAATAGTGCCAATAAACAACATCTTTGGCTAATTTAGTAATAATTCAATCATTTCAAAAATAAAATTATTCAATTTCAGGAGGCTACCATTTCCCATCCTTTTTCCCAGCATGACAACTAAGTTCCTGGGAGGAAGTTTATACCTGAGGATTATAACTAAGTTCTGCCCTTAGAGTGGGCATAGAAAACTCAGGTGTTCTTCTGTGCCCCTCTGGGCCTAGGAGGGGCTCAGGGACTCTATTGGGCCTTAGCTGCTTGCACACCTGGAAGCCATGTTTTTTGTTTTTTGGTTTTTTTTTCTGCTGAAGATTCTCTTTTAATTTGCTGCTTCCCTGTGCTTCACCCTAGGTGTGAAACAGGTTTTCTCTGCTTCCAGAAGAAGCAAGGGAAAGAAGGTTGAATGTGAAGGTTTGAGACTGCATTATAGTTCTAAGGATGTTTTGCAAGGCTGATGGGAAGTCCTCTCATCAAAGTGACTCATCTCAGAAATGGGCCTACCTGCTATCCTTCCACACTCAGCCATAGGCCGGGAGCAGCCTGTGGACAGGCTAGTCTCCACAGGAACCCAATGATGGATTTCTGGGCACAGCAGCTGGGGCTGTATCTCATATCACTTATGAGATAAATAACAAGATCCAAAATATTTTTAAAACATCGTATCATCCAAATTGAAAGGTCAGGGTTTTTTGGGAAAGCCATTTATAGCTAAGGCATGGTAACTAGATGGAAATAGAGTACATTTGTTTGCTAGAAATTCTTCACTGGTTCATTTGGTCAGAAAGTCATTCCCATTTTTCAGGCTCCATTTGACTTTATCCCTACAGTCAAGAAGTTTATACTTTAATGGGGAGACAGGTATTCATTATTAGCAAGTTTATAGTTACAAATATATTTATATATGTATATATATGCATATATGTGTGCATATACATTTTTAAGGTAATTGAGGCAGTGTATTAGTCACTTTCTATACATTCTCTTGTGAATTATTTAATGTAGTGGATTTCTGTCTCTGTAATTAAAAGGTTTGGAAATGATAACAAGTATTCCTGTAGCTGTGGAAATTATTGAAAATGTACCTAATGCAGAGCCCAGGTATTGGCTTTTCTGTGATGCCCACCTGAAAGGTGCTGGTACATGGCTGAGTCATGACATGTCACGTACATGGCAGCTCAGTAAAGGTGAAAATCAGCATGGAATAAGAAAGGGCAAAGGGTAAGCTACATCTATGAAAGGGAGTGTCCATCTGTACCCATGTCACCTGTGAGAAGAGGGAGTTTTGCTGTGCAGAGATCTAATGGTTATTTGCAAATTGCCTTTTTTAAAGAGACTCTTTTTGACATTTGAATGTCAGAATCACCACCCTAAAAGGTAGTCTTGGTGTTGATTGAACCTTTGGCTTACATGAGGCTTGTTGTTGAAGAAAGGGTCAAACTCTGAAAAAGTATTTGAAGACGACTCACTTGCCACTGAAGACCTGCCTTTCCATGTACATGCTCTGCCGCTGCCCCGCAGAAATGCTTCAGTTATCGACAGTCTTTTGCCAGACGAGAAAAGTTCTGGCTCCAGGGTCCTGGCTCCTCATCTCACTCAGGCTTGTGCCAAAGATGTAAAATTTAGTGTAGATGCCCAAGCCTTAATGCTTCAAGGTATAGATCTTTTAGCCAATGCTATAGCTGTTACAATGGGGCCAATAACAGTGATTATTGAGCAAAGCTGGGTAAGTCCCAAAGTAACAAAAGATGGTGTGACTGTTGCAAAGTCAATTGACTTAAAGGATAAATATAAAAATACTGGAGCTAAACTTGTTCAAGGTGTTGCCAATAACACAAATGGAGCTCGGGGATGGCACTACCATGACTACTGTACTGGCACACTCTATTGCCAAGGAAGGCTTCAAGAAGATTAGCAAAGGTGCTAATCCAGTGGAAATCAGGAGAGGTGTGATGTTAACTGTTGATGCTATAATTGCTGAACTTAAAAAGCAGTCTAAACCTGTGACAACCCCTGAAGAAAAATTGTACACGTTGCTATAATTTCTGCAAATGGAGACAAACAAATTGGGAATATCTGATGCAATGAAAAAGGTTGGAAGAAAGGGTATCATCACAGTAAAGGATGGAAAAACACTGAATGATGAATTGGAAATTATTGAAGGCATGAAGTTTGATTGAGGCTATATTTCTCCATACTTTATTAATATGTCAAAAGGTCAGAAATGTGAACTCCAGGATGCCTATGTTCTGTTGAGTGAAAAGAAAATTTCTAATGTCTAGTCCATTGTACCTGCTCTTGAAATTGCCAATGCTCACCATAAGTCTTTGGTCATAATTGCTGAAGGCATTGATGGAGAAGCTCTAAGTACTCTTGTCTTGAATAGGCTCAAGGTTGGTCTTCGGGTTGTGGCAGTCAAGGCTCCAGAGTTTGGTGACAATCGAAAGAACCAGCCTAAAGATATGGCTATTGCTACTGGTGATGCAGTGTTTGGTGAAGAGGGGTTGACCCTAAATCTTGAAGACGTTCGGCCTCATGACTTAGGAAAAGTTGGAGAGGTCACTGTGACCAAAGATGATCCCAAGCTCTTAAAAGAAAAAGGTAACAAGGCTCAAATTGAAAAACGTATTCAAGAAATCATTGAGCAGCTAGATGTTACAACTAGTGAATATGAAAAGGAGAAACTGAATGAATGGCTGGCAAAACTTTCAGATGGAGTAGCTGTGCTGAAGGTTGGTGGGACAGGTGATGTTGAAGTAAATCAAAAGAAAGAGTTACGGATGCCCTTAATGCTACAAGAGCTGCTGTTGAATAAGGCATTGTTTTGGGAGGTGGTTGTGCCCTGCTTCAGTGCCTTCCAGACTTGGACTCACTGACTCCACCTAATGAAGATCAAAAAATTGGTATAGAAATTATTAAAAGAACACTTAAAATTTCAGCAATGACCATTGCTAAGAATGCATGTGTTGAAGGATCTTTGATAGTTGAGAAAATTATGCAAAGTTCCTCGGAAGTTGGTTATGATGCTATGGCTCAAGATTTTGTGAATATGGTGGAAAAAGGAATTATTGACCCAACAAAGGTTGTGAGAATTGCTTTATTGGATGCTGCTGATATGGCCTCTCTGTTAACTACAGCAGCAGTTGTAGTCACAGAAATTCCCAAAGAAGAGAAAGACCCTGGAATGGGTGCAATGGGTGGAATGGGAGGTGGTTTGGGAGGTGGCATATTCTAACTCCTATAACAGTGCTTTATCTTTATTAATGAACTGTGACAGGAAGTCCAAGGCAGTGTTCCTCACCAATAACTTCAGAGAAGTCAGTTGGAGAAAGTGAAGAAAAGGCTGGCTGTTTAAGACATCACTATAACCATCAGTTTCTGGCTTCAGTTGACAAAATACATAACAGTTTATTGCTGCCATTGTCCATGCCCACGGATAATTTATTTTGTATTTTTGAATAAAAAGACATTTGTACATTCCTGATACTGAGTACAACAGCCATGTACCGATGTACTGCTTTCAACTTAAATCACTGAAGCATTTTTACTGCTAATCTGTTAAAATCAGTATTTTAGTGCTTGCCACCGCCAGATGAGAAGGTAAGCAGCCTTTCTGTAGAGAGTGAGAATAACTGTGTACAAAGTTAGAGAAATATCCAATTATGTGACAACATTTGTGTAATAAAAATTTGTTTAAAGTTTAAATATATATATATTTGAAGAGATTTATTCTGAGCCAAATATGAGTGACCAGTGGCCTGTGACACATCCTCAGGAAATCTTGACAACATTTGCCCAAGGTAGTCAGGGCACAACCTAGTTTTATACATCTTAGGGACACATGAAACCTCAATCAAATACATGTAAGATTTACATTGATTTGATCTGGAAGGGTGGGATAACTTGAAGTGTAATGGCAGGGCTTCCAGTTCATTCCAGGTAGATATAAAACTTTTATGATTGACAATTGGTTGAAAGAGTTATTATCAATAGAAAGGAATGTCTGGATTATGAAAAGATTGTGGAGACCAAGGTTTTATCATGGAGATGAAGCCACCAAGTAGCAAGCTTAGAAAGAATAGATTGTAAGTGTTTCTTAACAGACTTAAGATTTGTGTTGAGGTTAATGCTGGTCAGCTTTTCCTGGATTCCAAAAGGGAAGAGGGTAGAATGTGGTATTCCAACACCCACTCCCATCATGGTCTGAACAACTTTTTCAGGTTAACTTTGGAATGCCCTTGGCTGAAAGGAAGGGCCCATTCAGATTGTTGGGGGGCCTTAGAATTTTTTCTAGTTTACAGGCTGGAAGCCTGAGATTGGTCTGACCATACCACTGTGGAAACAAGTAGTAGCTGATTGGTTGGCTTGAATATTTCTCTGACAGTGTTTTGGCAAAATGGTTCTGCCACGAAGTGTACAAACTCAATATCTGTCTGTCCCTACTTATTAAGGTAATAGTGAACATTCCCCAAGTCACTATGAACCAATTTTTTTCTAAATTTTCCCTAAGCACGTCTTGTGGTCAGGACTAACATTTGAATAACAGCCTTTTTATTTGTCTTGTTCCTTTTCCTGGAGTTTCATGGGTAGAGATCTGCCTTCTTCATCTCTCAGCACCTAGCTCAGTGACTCCACAGATTATTGGCCCATTGTCCATCACCACCCATGATGATCAGAGAAAACCAAAAACATGAGCTCCCCACAACTTTATGTCAAAGAGGTGCTCTTATCTAAGCCCCCTTTGTCCCAAGCCTTGGAGGCAGTCATTGAGTTTGTGAAGGAGGGCTCTATACAGATGGGCCTTCTGGCACTCTAATTACAGCCATAAAGTCAGTTCCCAAATAGGATTCACAGCTGCTCCCTCTGACTTGACCACAGGCCACATGGCAACTGGCTAGCTTCCTAGTGCAGCCAAGCCACTCTCAGCAGCTCATCAGTGAATCTTATTCCCCTGGTATTGCAGGAACATCTGCAAGATTCATTTTACCCTGCAGTGTAAGGAAAAGAAAAAATGCCACATACTGGCTTGCTTGTTAGAAATAAAAGACTTTCCATTGAGCTGAGCCATTTGCCTCTGAATAGCAATGTAAATGAAGTCATTCTGCAGCTGGAGCTCCTGCAGCCTACGAAGCTCAGGATGGAGACAGGGCTGTCTGGGACATGTGTCATCTTGGCAGGTGGGAGAATGTAAGGGCAAGCATGCTGAGCAGTTGTTGTCTCTTCAAAATCCCTAAACATGAGAAGGTGGGAGAAAGATGGATTATGAAGAAGTTCTAGACTGAAAACATTGCACAACTCTGAAACAGGTATTTAATAGCAAGTATGAAAGGAAAATACAAACTTGGGACTCCAATTCACTCTACCAGAAGAAAAAAATTAAGCTGAAAGCTGAGTCATGCAAGAAGCTACCTTTCCTTTTGTTCCTAAGCAGACAGCTATAAATAAAAGGTTAACTATCTCTACAGGTAGCCACTGTATATTCACCTTATCCTATGTAAAGTACCAATTTACTGAGCTCCAGACAAATATATAATTGATTATTTCCCTACCTGCTCCTTTCTCTTGCAACATGTGAGTTCAGTAATGTGACCACACCCTCCCTGTTTTCCTTCCAGCCTGCTTTTCCCCATTAGATACTGAAGCCCTCAAAATCCTATTTGGAGAAAGGCACAGACACGTCTCCCAGGTGCACTTCCTTAACCTTGGCAAAATAAATTTCTACACTGATTGAGACCTGTCTCAGATGCTTTTTGGTTTACAAATTGGCCACCAATGGAAGGGATTCTGAGTGGAGGCGGTCCTGATCTTTGACAAATCTCCTCCTGGTGCTTGGTATCAGCTTGAGTTCTTTTTATTGCTCAAACCAATAGGATAATTTGCCGAGGTCCAGGGACTCCCCCTCCAGAAAATCTCTAATCTCCCAAAATTTGGTTGAGATCTAAGGTTTACTTTGCTGTACCACTTCTTTTCTGGAGTTTTACTCACTTCCAACAAGGAAGGCCAGATTTCCTGCTTCCTTTATGATGGAGAGTAGGCAATTCATTTCTGGAGTTTCAGCTCACTTCTGTAAACCACTAAGTATCTGATGATAGGTCTTGTCAGGTCTCCATATGCAAGCCTGGAACCAGGAAGTCTGAAGAAGTCCTGCCCCTGGCTACGTTCACCATTGTCCCTAATTGCCCAGCGGAGCATCCCCAGACAAGCCTCTCACCCCACCCGGCCATCTTAACTGTTCTTAAGATAATGTGAATGCTCCTTGCCCTATCCTGCCATCTTAACTGCTCTTCTGCCTTACCCAACCCACCATTATAACTGAACTTGTGGTCATGTATACTCCTTGCCCCTACCCCCCCACCACAGTAACTGATCTTACTGTGCAACACCCCAGTCCCTCAAAATTACTCCAACCTATAAAACCAATTTCCACCCTTACTCCCTTTGCCTGTCCTTTCTCAGATTTGGTCCACTTGCACCAAAGCGAGAAATAAAACGGCCTTGTTGCCCACACAAAGCCTGTTTGGAAGATCTCTTTATTAAATGCATTTAATATTCTGTACTATTGGACGTGAATAACAGGTCTCAATTGATTTAGAAGCTTATTTTGCCAAGGTTATGGATACCCACCTGGAAGACAGATCTGTGCCTTTCTCCAAAGGTGATTTTGAGGGTTTCAGTATGTAAAGGGGAAAAGGCAGACACTGGAGGGAAAAAAAGAAATTTTGAAAAGATGTGGGTAGATAAGAGGCAAGCAGTTGCATTCTTTAGAGTCTTTGATCACTCATTCACATTTGAGGGGGTTAGAGCAACTGTCACTTATGCATTCATCTAGCTCAGTGGATCTGCATTTTTACATAAGATAAAATAAACATAGGGCAAAGGAAGCAATCAGATATTCATTTCTCTCATGTTAGCAGAAGGATGACTTTGAGTCCTGTCCTTTGTCCCATACTTGTGAAGATAAGCTTTCAATTTACATTGTCAGGGTGAAATTCAACAGAGCTGTTTTAGGGTAAAAATCTAGGGACCCACAAGGAATTTCCTAGAGGGAAAAATCATGGGAACTGTAGCTTTTAAAAAAAAAATCTTTGTAGTTATCATTTTTAGGAATGAAATGGGAGGCAGGTTTGCCTGATGCTGTTCTCTGTTTGACTTTTCCCTTTGGCTTAGTGATTCTGGGGTCCCTAGATTTACCTCTTTTCACACTTCCAACAGGAAAGGCAAGTTTGAGTTTTTGTCTGCTTCTAACATGGTAGAGAGCAGTCTTAAATTTAAAACTACCTGTCTAAATAAAATTGGTCTCCTTATGCATATTATGAAAACTGTAATAGTCATCATTTAAAATTATTTAGTAGATTTGGTAGATTACCATATTTGGTAGTGTTAGATATAGCAAACCCCAAGTTTCTTCAACAAATCAGTATGTAAGTATATTCAGCTCTCTTATTCTTTAATTCTCTATTTTAAAGTTTAACTTCTTTGTAGTTTCAGTAAACAACATTTTCCACTAGTTCTAATCAGTAGTTCACATCTGTTCTCCGGTCCCCTGCTCCGTCCTGACACATCCCAGTCACCTGCTCTGGTCACCTGCTTTGACCCCTGCTTACCTGCTCTGACCTGCCCATAACTGTCCTTCCCGCCAAACTACCCACCCCACCACTCTGGCTCATACCCCTTCCCCCTTTAAAATAGAAAATCAGTATTAGACTGACTGTTCAGTCTAACCCTAGCCAATAGAGGAATAACACAGCAATAGGGGTGACTTTTGTCAGATATAAGTACCCCATCCCCTCCTTGTCCAGGTGTGTGCTCACCATTGTTCCATCTGTGCGCTGCACTCTTCTATGGAAGTAAATTGCCTTGCTGAGAAAATCTATATTTGAGTGCTACTTCTTTAGTGGCATTGAAAATTCTACTTATAACAGTAGAATATGGTTGATTTCTATAATTTTATGTTTGACTTGGCATCTATTTTTAATCTCCCTCTAGCACAGAAGACTCTGTACTTTGAAAAGTGAATTTCACAATCCGATTTTCACTTCAGAGTTGTTCCTTTAGTAGGCAAATTTATGGCTACCTAGCTAATTGCCTAGAGTAATGAAAAAAGATTATCAAGCAATTCGAATCCTAAAATAGGAGATAAAAAAAAGTAGTCTTATGAATCTATAAGGTCTACTCCATATCTACATGTCTAATATGTCTGCATATTTATATGTCATGTATATGTTTCACTACCAGAAATATATAAAAGAACTCTAATTAACTGGCTTAAAGAAAAAAAAGCACTTAAATGAAATACTGTACCAGAAAAATAGACAGTTTAAATCCAAATGCTTTCTCAAGTTTACATAACTTAAGAAAATCCTTAATAAATAAAGTTGGTTTAAAAATTATTGGTAAAGGCAGGGCACAGTGTCTCACACCTGTAATCCCAGCACTTTGGGAGGATGAGGTGGGTGGATCACCTGAGGTCAGGAATTTGAGACCAACCTGACCAACATGGTGAAACCCTGTCTCTACTAAAAATACAAAATTGGCTGGGCATGGTGGCACATGCCTGTAATCCCAGCTGCTTGGGTGGCTGATGCAGGAGAATCACTTGAACCTGGGAGGCAGAGGTTGCAGCGAGCTGAAATCGTGCCATTGCACTCCAGCCTGGGCAACAAGAGTGAAATGCTGCATCAAAATATTAAATATATATATATATGCAAAATAGAAATGTCTTCAAAATTGTCAACATACATTATTGTTTAGATTTATTGGTCAAGCAGTTTGATATTTATCTCTGCTAGATATTATAAGCTGTCAAAATTTAGCACGGAAGTTATAAAGATTGTAGCCCAAAAGAGAATTATGTTTGTGTAATTTTTTAACAAATAAGGCATTTAATATTGTTAGTTTAATGAAAATAGGTAAATCTTTAGTTATTGAACAAAAACACCCATTTGGTTAACCGTAAGTTTCTTACTTAGGTAAACACCTGAAATTTACAGGCTATAAAAATGATTAACAGAGAAATAACTTTAAATAATGACTATCACCATTTTCATAGGTAACCTAGGTAACCTATCTTTTAAAAATTTATTAATTAGGTAAATATAATGAAATAAATGCTTGAAAAAAGAAAATATCTTGAGCCCCAAAATCACTAAGCTAAAGAGAAAATTCAAGCTGGGAACAGCTCAGGGCAAATGTCTCCCATTCTATTCAAAGTCATCCCTCTGCTCACTGAGACAGATGTACATTGTGATTGCCTTCTTTGGAAAGACTTATCAGAAACTCATAAGAACATAACCATTTCTCTCTCTCCTACCTGTGACCTGGAAGCCCCACTCCCTGCTTCAAGTGGTCCCCACCTTTCTGGATGGAACCAATATACTTCTTACACATATTAATTGATGTAAAAAACCAAGCTGTGGCCTGATCACCTTGGGCACATGTCATCAGGACTTCCCAAGGCTGTGTCATGGGCTCATATCCTTAACCTTGGTAAAATAAACTTAATTATTTTAAGTTTATTAAAATAGAATTAGAGAAAAGGCAATGGAGAAGACCATTTAGAATGCATCTCCAAATGCATTTTAATGTCTCAAATTTTGTGGGTTCACATTTTGGTAACCACTAAGGAGTCCTGAGTGGAGATGCCCCTGGCCTTTGACAAATCTCGTATTGGTGCTTGGTACCAGTATAAGCTAACTGCATGGCAAAAACCAATAGGACAATTTGCTGATGTCTGAGAGCACCCCCTCCAGAGAATCCCTAATCTCCCAAAATGTAATCAAGATCTTAAGCTTATTTTGCTGTACAACGCCTCCATTTGTTGTTGTTGTTGTTATACTTGCTTTCAACACAAGGAAGGTAAGTTTTTCCTGCTTCCATGATGATAGAAGGCAGGTAACTCCTTTATGGAGTTTAAGCTCACATCCAATGGGGAAGATGAGGGGTTTTTTTTCCTGCTTATAGGATAGTAGAGAGCAGTCTTCAGCCTGGGACCCATCCCTAGGTAATGATTGAATTGGGGTTTGTCTTGGCTAAAGTTAAGATTAACAACTAGCTGGTCTTAATTTCTCCTTACCTTTAGAGCACTCAATAATATTGTTGGAGTTTCTTTGTTGTTTGTTCTGGTCTGAAGTTGTTGTTTAAGGATCCTAATTCTAGTTTGGAGATGCATTCTAGATGTTCTTCTTCACTGCCTTTTCTCCCAAATTTAGTCTTAATTCAGTTTGCGCATTTTCATGAGAAACTGAACGGTTGTTTTCATGCCTTAATGAGACTGAATTTTCTCAGCTCCAAAGAGAAAGGGCATTTGCTCCTCCTCAGGGACTGTGTTAAGGAAAACAGTCCACAAGGGTCATGGTTTCAAAGGCAGGAATTTTCCAGCGCCATGCCTCTGTCCACATCTCCCTCCACGAAATTAAACTTCGTGGTCTGACTTTCCCTCGCCTGGGCTAGGTAGAAATTCCAGGTGTTCTGCTTTGTTCAAAAACCCAGGGGAAAGCTCTGGGAGGAAGGGCCTCTGTTGGGGACCTACCAGCCAATCTGGTATCAGAGTTAAAGATCAATCACTGCAGCAGAAGTTTGAAAGAACTCCTCTCATTGGACGAGAACATGAATGAGGCAGGAGTACCTCCAGGTTTGAAAACCCATTGCTCCTTATCTATAGGGATATCCCCTCTTGATTCTCCTCCCACGGCAGTATGGGAGCTCTCTCTCTCCTTCTTTCTTTCTCTCTGCCTAATAAATCACTCTCTGCTAATCTCTTTGGGTTCACAATATTTATTCAAATGGTAAGCTCACCACACATCCAGGGCCCCTTCCCCCAGTCTTGGGGTAAGAGAGGTCAAGGACCTGGGCACATCAGGGAAAACATCAACTGGAGAACTGGAAGCTCTTTGGGATGCTCCCGCAGCTCTGCTCCCACCTCCCAGTTAATCTTTGGTGAGCACGGGGAGAGAGGTAAGCCGCTGCACCCCACCCTGGTTACACTTCCAGCCAAAAGGTGTCCCTGGGTGACTGAGGGCCCCATGGGTGTGTCTGGGGGGTTGACCCCCATGACGTGCAGTGGCCCTTCAAGGAAATCCCTAACAAAAATTAATTTTAAAAAATGGCTCATCCAGGAAATACATGTGAGGGCTGATCACCCAGAGCTTTTAGCCCTCTCTGAGGTCATAGACCTCTGGAGAAAGAATCTGAGAGAGAAACTCTGGAGAGAGAAATGTAAGCGGATGGAAATGATTCCATGGTGACACACTGTGGAGTCCTGACCAAAAGCAGCATATGTCAATCCACTATACAAAAACCTTAGGCAAGAGTTCAGTTCCTCCTTTGAAGAAGCAGCAGCAGAAAAAAGCAGGAAATAATCTAAGAATGAGGAGAAAACAAGGAAAATGACCCGCTTTTGAGAACTCCATAGTTTTCATGGCACCTCTACTTGCCAAAGTTTATGTAAAATGAAAATAATATGGTCTTTGTGAACATTTACCTTAAAGAAAATAGAGCCCTAAGGTCAACCTGCAAACTAGAGTTCCTAAGTCCTCTTTTTCTCTATGTTTTTATTTTCTGCCTGCTCTAAATATGCTGTTATTTTTCTATTAAGACAAAAATCAGTTTCAATTCAATAAGTCGTTTTTGCAAGCCAATGATTTCATATTTATCTCATGGCTAAAAATTCTGAAGTAAAAGCTATAGGATTTGTGTGTGTGTGTACGTATGTGCATGTGTACATATTTAAAAGGCCTTTATAATTTCTATAATTTTATATTTAATTGGCAATTAAATCTATTTTAATTTCCCGCTAGCACACCAAATTTTTTTTCTCCACACATTATAATGCATATTTTGCTGTTTGACTTTCCCTGGAGTTGCTTTCTTTAATATGTAAATTTAAGGCTATTCAGCTGACAACTGCTCAGGTTTTTCCTATCTTAGGCGTCCAGATTCTGGATAACCTCTTGTGACTTCCTTTGGCACAGAAAGTGTGAGATAGGAAAAAAAGGTTTCTATTAATCTATAAAATGTACTTCTATCAGCATGCCTAATGCATCTATGTATTTATGTGTTGTGTATACAATATTTCACTACTAAAGATACATAAAAGAGCTCTAATTAATTGGCTTAAAAATAAAATGAAAGTGCTTACATTAGATACAGAAAAGAAAATGACAAGTCAAATGCCTTTTCAAGTTTACGTAGCTTAAATAAAATCTTTAGTAAATAAATTAGCTTTAAAATTATTGATAAAGTAATATTAAAAATGCCTTAAGAATTTTCAGCATACATTTTGTTTGCATTTATTAACAAAACAATGTCATCCTTATCCATGCCAAATACTATAGGGTGTCAAAATTTGGCACAGGGATTACAAAACTACAAACCCAGCCCAAGACAGAATGATCTTTGCTTGTGTGATCTTTAATGAATAAGACATTGATACTGGTTTCATGAAAATAGCTACATTCAGTAAAATTATCGTAACTTCTAATCTTGTGCCTATAGGCAGCCTAGTCCACAGGCAGTAAGGAGGTTTGTTATGGGAAAGGACTGTTACTGTCTTTGTTTCAAAGCTAAATTATAAACTAAGTTCCTCCCGAAATCCAGTAATGAACAAGGACAGCTTGGAGGTTAGAAGCAAGCTGGAGCCAGTTACGTTATATCTTTTTTACTGTCTTAGCTATAATTTTGCAACTTTAAATCATGACTATTGTAGTTTTCACAAATAATCTGGGTAAGGACAGGTGTGGTGGCTCACTCCTGGAATCCCAGCACTTTGGGAGGCTGAGGCAGGCGAATCACAAGGTCAGGAGATCAAGCCCAGCCGGGCCAACATGGTGAAACCTCATCTCTACCAAAACTACAAAAAAAATTAGCTGGGCATAGTGGTACATGACTGTAGTGCCAGCTACTAAGAAGGCTGAGGCAGGAAAATTGCTTGAACCCGGGAAGCAGAGGTTGCAGTGAGCCAAGACCATGCCACTGCACTCCAGCCTGGGCAGCAAACGCAAGACTCCATCTCAAAAATAAATAAATAATAATCTAGGTAAATAATTAAAATAATTAGGGAAATGTAATGGGATAAATACTTGTAGACAAACAGCATAATTAAGACTCCAAAGTTATATTAAATAATAGATATTTCATTATTTGGGTATTTTCCAATAAATACATATTGTAGAAAAACATTCTTGCTAAAAAAAAGGGGGAATATTCTTTTTAAAAAAAGTGAATACATTTTATCTCATTCAAAGCTTACTTAAAAGTTATGTATAAAACAATATAAAAGGTACCAGGAAATAAGACAGATGTGAAGAAAATTATAAAAATTAAAGAGGTAATTTTTTTTTGATAAGGAAACTGAAAGAGAAATAATTGTATGTGAGAAAGAATCTTATATAGTAAGTTTAGTCCTAAAATAAAGTTACTGGTTGTAAAAGACAGAGGGATGTTCAGGACAAACCAGAAAAAGTCCAGGCATGTCATGAACAGTTGGTTTAAGTAACAATAAGAGAATTTATTTAAAAAAAAAAAACTTTCATATGATCAAGTTGCTATATTAAGTTTTGGGTTGCTTAGGAATAAAACAGAGATTAAAAAAATTATGACAAAGGTTATTACATCCATGTTATCTTCCTGTATGTGCTTTAAAAGTCCTTGTGACACTGAGTTACAGGGCTTTGAATCCTGAGTCTTAAAAGAGCATCAACACTGACAGCAATTAAATCCTCGCTATTAGGCCCCATAGAAGATGCCAATCAAAATAAACTGCATTTCTGAGACACAGGGCCAGAAATGAAAGCTATTCAACTCCTCAAGTTTCAGGGACTAACATGCAAAACATGGGCACATGAGATTGTAAGGGCAGTTTTGAAAGATAAAATAAGTTCAGTTTCTGTATAAAGTAATCATGAATGTCAAAGGCGTACTGATGCAAGATCAGCATATAGCCTCCTGTGTAAGTTTAGCAAGGCTTTCTTGAAGCATTAAAAATCTTTTTAACAAAGGTTATATGGGTTATAAAAGGCTTATGGAAGCTATATCTTATGGTCAAATTACAATTTTATAGATTGTTTATAAAAATTTGAAAAACAAATTTAATTGACTTCATGTTGTTTTTATTAGGGCTATTGTTTGGAAAATTAAGTCTTCTCTCTCAAGGAATAAAGGTTTTCACCTTTTTTAAAAAAATCCTTGAGTTATCACTTTGGTTAAATGAATGACTTACTTTGCAATGATCTGTAATCTTATTTTGTGATATCAAGTGTTTTAAACCTTTGGTATTTGACAAACTTTCCAAAATCAAATAGTAAATTATGTTGTTTTCTGACCTAATTAATTCTTTGAGATATTAGTCTCCCTAAAGTCCAAAAATGACATAATTTGGCTTATTTGGTACAAAAAATTATACAGGCAGTATTGTCAAATATAAAATGGCGTTTGGTTTTATCTGAGCTGTATTTGTATAAACATGTTATTGGTATGTGTTTCAAAATCATAGGAAACTCCTATAATTCTGATATAACTTAGTGTACATTATCAGTAATAATTATAATTGTTATCTTAAATTATTGTGTGCCACAGGGGTAACAAATTTCCTTGTCAGTTGTATCTTTAACTATGACTGCCCTAAAACTTCTTGTCATCCACAGACAAGTCTTGTTTTGGTCCTCTTTAGAAGGTGGTTCTGTAATCAGCTGTGGAACTCTAACAGGTTTTCTTAAATGAAGGCTTCTGATAACTTTGGAGATTGTGACATTATAATAGAGGGAAAAAAACTTTCAGGACTCTTATGGAGAGCTGAAATGTTCATGACTATCAAGCAGAACAGGAGTTAACTGTGTAAGCGGAACTGATAGAAGACTAAAGCAATCTTTTTGACTTTTGCTTTAAACATTGCTAATCCTTTGTGGGTTTTTTTTTTTTGTTTGTTTGTTTGTTTTTTGTCTTGAAACTTTTCTTTTGAGCTGTTGACAGCTTTTAACAATTTAGTATACTTCTGTGAACAAAATTTGGAGTATATTTGTTTCTCTCTGATTTCTCCAGAATTTGGAAACTATTTGTGAGTATTTTTAACTTACAGCGATAAATCTATTTGCATAAGTTCAATAAGAATCTGTTTGCGTTTGCAACTGGACACAACTGGAGGAACTGGTTGTTTTACCAAGGCTTTGACGGGAATGGTTTGCTTCCTTTAAGAAATCATACCTGTGCGGTGAGCCGAGATCACGCCATTGCACCCCAGCCTGGGTAACAAGAGCGAAACTCCGTCTCCAAAAAAAAAAAAAAAGAAATCATACCTGACTTGCGGAGCCAATGAAATCCTTGGAAAAACTGACCTCATATCTTGTGTACACAGTCCCTGTACAGCGTTTCTGTCCTGTGGTAAGTACAGAATGTCATTTTCTGACAGGCCCAAAGGCCTGTTTATCTTGAAAACACAAAAGGAGAGGAAACTCACCTGACTCATAGGTATATGATGGGACAAATCCATGGCTGGACTTAGCTTTATGAAGACTTATCTGGCTCATGCCTGTAATTCCACCACTCTGGGAGGCCAAGGTGGGCAGATCACTTGAGGTCAGGAGTTCAAGAACACCCTGGCCAACATGATGAAACCCCATCTCTAATAAAAATACAAAAATTAGCCAGGTGTGGTGGCAGATGCCTATAATCCCAGGTACTTGGGAGGCTGAGGAAGGATAATTTCTTGAACCTGGGAGACGGAGGTTGCAGTGAGCCGAGACTTCCACACGGCACTCCAGCCTGGGTGACAGAACAAGACCCACTCTCAAAAAAAAAAAAAAAAAACTAGTCTTATCTGAGATTCCTCCTATGCAACAAAGTTTCATCAAAGCCAATTTAAAAGCCTATGTAAAAAACAATTATTCTTGTTGCACTGTATATAAATAATTAGGCCAAGTATAATAAGGCAAACTAGTCCTACCATGATTTGTCTTTAGTAAAAATGGGTTACTAAAGAGAAAAACTATGTTTCAAACTACACATCTGTTGTTAGATTCTAGCCTTGCCTAATGTTTTTTCAATTTTTATTTACATTCTACAGTTTGAACCAAATTCTAATTTTTATTGGCTACAAGTCTTCAAAACAATGTTTCCCATTTTTTTCCTTGATTTTTTTCTTATTTTTTTTACTTTGGAATCACTGAAAACTAAGCTGTATCTTCTTTAAGTCCTGCAAACTGAAGCCAAACAACCTAAACTTCAGAAGAAAATAACAGCAACCTATTTACGTGGATAAGCCACTTTCATACCTGCCTACTAATGTGTGGACTTCAGAGTAATGTGACCTATATCAGTTTTCCCAGGATTGTTCTTTCGTTTGTTGTTTTTCTCCCTTCCTCCCCTTATTTTCTCTTCATGGGACATGAGACTTCACAACCTGCTAAAATGAGCTTTTGGGACCTAACCCATCTAGGAATAAACTATCCTAGCCATGAGAGATCAGATACAATCTGAGACCAAAGACTCGTTTTCTTCTAAAGGTGCTTTCTCCAAAATATTTTTATAAAGAAGATGGGGGAAGTGTGAAAGGAAGATATCTTGGGCTCCCAAAATAACTAAGCTAAAGAGAAAATTCAAGCCAGGAATTGTTCAGGGCAAATCTGCCTCCTGTTCAAAGTCATTCAAAGTCATCCCTCTGCTCACTTAGAGACACATTCTGATTGCCTCCTTTGGAAAGGCTTATCAGAAACTCAAGAGAATGCAACAATTTGTCTCTCACCTACCGTGACCTGAAAGCCCCTCTCACTGCTTGAAGTTGTCCCTACCTTTCTGGATGGAACCAATGTACATATTTGAACGATGTACAATAACATATTGAATGATGTCTCATGACTCCCTAAAATGTATAAAACTAAGCTGTGCCCTGACTATCTTGAGCATATGTCATCAGGACTTTCTGAGGCTGTATGCACATCCTCAACCTTGGCAAAATAAACTTTTTAAATTAAGTGAGACCTATCTCAAATTTTGGGGGTTCACATGTTTATAAATAAACATGTCACATAATTTAGAATCTAAAGTTATATTGAACCAAATAGTAAATATTCATTAAGTGTCTGAGTCATTTTCAATTAAAAAAAATTATAGAAAAATATTTTCTTAAAACAAATGACCCCATCCAAAAGTGGGCGAAAGATGAACAGACGCTTCTCAAAATAAGACATTTATGCAGCCAACAAATATATGAAATAAAAATGCTAACTATCACTAGTCATTAGAGACATCCAAGTCAAAACCACATTAAGATAGCATCTCACACCAGTTAGAATGGTGATCATTAAAAAACCAGGAGACAACAAATGCTGGAAAGGCTGTGGAGAAAAAAGAACGCTTTTACATTGTTGGTGAGCGTGTAATTAGTTCATCCATTATGGAAGACAGTGTGGTGATTCCTCAAGGATCTAGAACTAGAAATACCATTTGACACAGCAATCCCATTACTGGGTATATATCCAAAGGATTATAAATCATTATACTTTAAAAACACATTCATGTGTATGTTTATTGTGGCACTGTTCACAACAGCAAAGACTTGGAACCAACGCAAATGCCCATCAATGATAGACTGGATAAAGAAAATGTGGCACATACACACCATGAAATACTATGCAGCTATAAAAAAGGATGAGTTCATGTCCTTTGCAGGGACATGGATGAATTTGGAAACCATCATTCGCAGCAAACTGACACAAGAACAGAAAACCAAACACCGCATGTTCTTGCTCATAAGTAGGTGTTGAACCATGAGAACACATGGACACAGAAGGGTAACATCACACACCAGAGCCTGTCAGTGGTTGGGGGACTAAGAGAGGGATAGTGGGAAGGATAGCAGGGGGTGGGGGCCCAGGAGAGGGATAGCAGGGGTTGAGGGGATAGGGAAGGGATAGCATTAGGAAAAATACCTAATGTAGATGAAGGGGTGATGGATGCAGCAAACCACTATGGCACTTGTATACCTGTGTAACAAACCTACATGTTCTGCACATGTACCCCAGAACTTAAAGTATAATAAAAAAAGTAAAAAAAAGAAACAAGGCAATTAATAAAGTAGACAAAATCAATTTTCCAACGACTCCAACATAGTAATAAATGTTTTTATAGACACTTAAAAAATATTTTTCTTGCAAAATGCATTCTTATTTAAAGGAAAATGATTTTTGTCTAATTCAAAGGTTATTTAGAAAACAGTTTGTATCAGTAAATAAGAGAGATAGAAAGTTATAGATATAAAGAGATTTTTTGGTAAGAAAGGGCACATGAAATTGTAAGGGCCAATTTTGAGAAATAAAATTCGTTCTGAATTTCTCTATAAATTAAACGTTAATATCAAAGGCATGCTGATGCAAGACCAGTATCTGGGCTCCTGGGTCAGATTGACAAGTTTTCATGAAGCATTAACCCATTTCTTTAATTTAAAAAACTATAAAAAGATTTATGGAAACTATATCTTATGGTCAAGATGATTAAAATTTAATAGATTTGCTTATAAGATTTGAGAGACAGATTTAATTGGCTTCATGCTGTCTTTATTAGGGCTTATTGTTTAGGAAATTAAGTCTCCTAACTCAAAGAATAAGGTTTTTGTCTTTTTTAAAAAAAAATTGAGTTGTCACTTTGGCTAAATGAATGACTTCTTTTACAATACCTGTGATCCTATTTTGTGATGTCAAGCGTTTTAAACTTTTAATATTTGACAAACTTTCCAAAATCAAATTCTACATTAAGTCCTTCTGACTTAATTTACTTTTTTTGACATTATGTCCCCCATTTGGTATAATAAAATCCTGCAGGAGGTATTGTCAAATATGAAATGGTATTTAGTCTTCTTTGAATTATACTTATCTAAATGTGTTATTAGTATTCGTTCCAAAATTACATGAGATTCCTGTAATTCTGATATGTCTCAGTATATATTATCAGTAGTAATTATAATTATTACTTTAAATTGTTGTATGCCACAGAAGTAAACAAATTTTCTTGTTGTCTCTTTAACCCATGGCTGTTCTAAGACTTGTCGTCCACAATTGTTGTTTTACTTTGATTCTTACATAGAGCAGTTTATAATCAGCTATAGAGCTCTATGGAGTACTCTTAAATATAGGTTTTGTATAGATTTAGAGATCATGACATAGGAATAGAGAGAAAAACTTCCAAGACTCTCATGGAGAGCTGATGTATTCATTAGGACTGTTGATCCAATATCAAGCAGAACAGGAGTTAGTTACATGGACTGAACTAATAGAAGACTGAAATAATCTTTCAGGACATTTTGTTCAAAGCATCTGCCTACTCTTTTTGTTTTGTTTTTCAGAGTCAAGAAAAGTTTCTCTTCTTTTAAACTATTTACAGCTTTCAACAATTGAGTAAAGGATACTCTTATGACCAAAATTTGAAACATAATCGCCTTCTCACAACCTAATTGCTTTAAAATTTGAAAACTGTTTTGTGAGTATTCTTAATTTATAACAATATAGTTATCTGCATAAGTTCATTATGACTCTGTTTTCTTTTCTAACATGGCACAATTGGAGACACAGGTTATTTTACCAAGGCTTTACCTGGAATGATAGTTTCAGATTGCCTTGAGAAAATTAGGCTGACCTAGAGAGCTGATAGAAGCCCCTTGGAGAAACTGGCTTTATACCTTGTCTTTTACAGGGTGCTGACCTGTGGTAAGTTAAGAATGTCACTTTTTGTCAGGCCCAGAAACCCTAAGTTTTCTTAGGACCTTGAAAAGAGAGGAAGTCATCCAATTCACACAGGTATCTGCAAGCACAGATATATCCTTGGCTGGGCTCAAGGCTTTTAAAAAGGTCTAATCTTAGATTATTTATTTAAAAAGCTTCCAGCAAAGCCAATTTTAAAAAGAGAGAGTGCCTAAATGGCAAATGATTATTTTTGCGGCACTTTATGCAAATAACCAAGCAAAATGGAATAGGACTAAAACTTACTTTACAAATAAATTGGTACTGTTATGATTTTGCCTTTCATAAAATTGAGAAATTGGAGAGAGAAAAATTGTAGTTCAAAATAAACCATAGGGCCAGGCACAGTGGCTATGCCTGTAATCCCAGCACTTTGGGGGCCTAAGGCAGGTGGATCACATGAGCCCAGAAGTTTGAGACAGCTTGAGCAATACAGTGAGACCCTGTTTCTACAAAAAATGTAAAAAATTAGCCAGGTGTTGTGGCTCAATCTACAGTCCCAGATACTTGAGGGGCTGAGGTAGGAGGATCACCTAAGCCCGAAAGGTTGAGGCTCCAGGGAGCTGTGACCAACCCACTGTGCTTCAGCCTGAGAGACAGAGCAAGATCCTGTCTCCAAAAAAATAACTGTAGTACACCTGTTATTAGATTCTAGCCTTGCCTAATGTTTTCTCATTTTTATTATTTTCTAAATAATAAAATTTTTATTTGGACTGAATTCTAAATTTTTTCTGGACACAAGCAGGAATGTTTTCAATTTTTTTTCTTTTTTCTTTTTTTCTGCCCATTTTGTTCTTATTTGAAATCACTAAAATTTATGCTTTGCTCTTCTTGAGGCCCTGAAAACTGAAGCTAGACAACTTAAACATCAGAAGAAAACAACAGCAACCTATTTACATGCATAAACTACTTTGATACCTGCCTGTTGATATATGAACTTCAGAATAATGTAGCCTATATCAGTTTTCCAGGATTATCCTCACTTTTTTTGTTGGTTTATTGTTTTCTTATTTTCTTCCTTCCCCTTTTTTCTTCATAGGTTGGGAAACTTTACAATCTGTTAAAAAGTGAGCTTTCCTAACAATGTGGGACCTATTTATCTAAGAATCAACTGTCCTAGCCATGAGAGATCAAACAAAACCCAAGACCAGAGACTCATTTTCTTCTCAAATATTTCCTTTGACAGCTTTTAAAATGAAAAAGGGAGAGTAATGTGAAAGGAAAATAAAAACTTGGGACCCCAATTCATTACACACACACACACACACACACACACACACACACACACACACACACAAAAGTTAAGCTGAAAACTGAGTCATGCAAAAAGCTGCCTTTCCTTTTGTTCCCTAAACAAATAGTTACAGATAAAAGGATACCACACGTAGGTACTCTATGTTCACCTTATCTTATGTAAAGTGCCAATTACTAAGCTTAAGACTCAAAATTAATACATAATTGACTATTTTCCTATCTGCTCCTTTTCTCTTGCAACATGTATGTATTTACCCATTTTTCAAACTGCTATAAAGAACTACCTGAGACTGAGTAATTTATGGAGGAAAGAAGTTTCATTGACTCATAGTTCTGCATAGCTGGGGAGGCCTCAGGAAATTTGCAATCATGGCAGAAGGTGAAGGGCGAGCAAGGCACATCTTATGTGGCAGCACCAGAGACAGAGTGAGGGGGGGACCTCCCAAACACTTAAACCATCAGATTTCATGAGAACTCACTATCATGAGAACAGCATGGGAGAAATCACCCCCATGATCTAATCACATCCCACCACGTTTCTCCCTTGACACATGGGGATTACAATTGAGAAGAGATTTGGGTGGGGTCACAGAGTTAAACCATATTATTCCACTCCTGGCCCCTTTCAAACCTCATGTCCTTCTCACATTTCAAAACGCAGTCATGCCTTCCCAACAGTTACCCAAAGTCTTAACTCATTCCAGCATTAACTCAAAAGTCCAAGTCCAAAGTCTCATCTGAGACAAGACAAGTACCTTCTGCTACCTATGAGTCTGTAAAATCAAAAACAAGCTAGTTAATTCCAAGATACAATGGGCGTACAGGCATTGGGTAAATGCTCCTATTCCAAAAAGGAGAAATAGGCCAAAACAAAGGGGCTACAAGCCCCATGCCAGTCCAAAATCCAGCAGGGCAGCCATTTAATCTTAAAAGCTCAACAATAACGTCCTTTGACTCTATGTCTCACATCCATGGCACACTGATGCAAGGGGTGGCCTCCCACAGCCGTGGGCAGCTCTGCTTCTGTGGCTCTGCAGGGCATAGCCCCTGTGGCTGTTTTCACAGGCTGGCACTGAGTGCTTGTGGTTTTCCAGGTGCATGGTGCAAGCTGTCTGTGACTCTACCATTCTGGGGTCTGGAGAATGGTGGTCCTCTTCTCATAGCTCCACTAGGCAGTGCCCCAGTGGGGACTCTGTGTGGGGGCTCCAACCCTATATTTCCCCTCTGCATTTCCCTGGTAGAGGTTCTCAGGTTCTCCTGAGCACTGAGTCACTAAGGCTATGGTCACTCATATATGGTTCAGAATAAATCACTTCAAATATTAATATTTTACAGAGTTTGACTCTTTTTTTTTTTTTTTTTTGAGATGAAGTCTTGCTCTGTCACCCAGGCTGGAGTGCAATGGCACAATCTCAACTCACTATAACCTCTGCCTCCTGAGTTTAAGCGATTCTCCTGTCTCAGCCTCCCAAGTAGCTTGGATTATAGGTGCCCACCACCAGGCCTAGCTAATTTTTGTATTTTTAGTAGAGATGGGTTTTCACCATGTTGGTCAGGCTAGTCTCTTAACTCCTGACCTCAAGTAATCCGCCTGCCTCAGCTTTCCGAAATGCTGAGATTACAGGTTTAAGCCATCACTCCCAGCCTAAATTTTGACTCTGTTCATCGACAATATACAGATGTAAATGCTTTTGAATTATGTATCTCAAAAGGATAGGTTGAAGTCCTAACCTCCAGTACCCATGCATGTGACCCTATGTGGAAACTGCGTCTTTGGAGATATAATTAAGATGTAAATAATGATGAGGTCATAATCGAAGAGGGGGAGTCCTGATCCAGTGACTGCTGGCCTTATAAGAAGTGGGAAATCTGGCCACAGACACACACGAAGAACCCTATGTGGGGCTAGAGGCCAAGATAGAAAGGATACAGCTACAAGCCAAAGAATACCAAGAATGAATGAATGGCAAGTCCAGAAGCCAGAAAGAGGTGAGGAAGGGTTCTGCCCGTACCTAGGACATGACCCTGCCAACTCCTTGATTTTAGACTTCTAACCTCCAGATGTGTGAAAGAATAAATTTTTGTTGTTTCAAGTCCCTCAATTTGTGATGCTTTATTATGGCAGACCTAGGAAACTGACAAAACACCTTACTTCCCCCACCCCCACATTTTTTGACAGAAATCACATAAAATAGAATTTATCCAAATTCCTGTTTTTTAGGGCTCAAACCAATAGCAGCAAGTAACATAATGAGTAAAGGTATGGAATTACGTATTGCATTCATCCCAACTACCAGTCATAATGTGCACATTTAAATCAATCATGTTGAGTAAATATTGAATTTCTATTGTTTCTATAGAAAATAAAATTACAAAATTATTATTGGATTAAGAGGCAAAGCATGAGCAGCCAAAAATTATAAGAAAAAGCATTCAGAAGTCTACCAGACTGTTACTTAATAAAAATATTTTGCTGAGTATGGTGGTTCACACCTGTAATCCCAAATTGCTTGAGCCCAGGAGTTTAAGACCAGCCTGGGTAATATGCTGAAACCCCATCTCTACAAAAAATGCTAAAATTAGCCAGGCATGATGACATGTGCCTGTAGCCCCAGCTACCTGAGAGGCTGAGGTGAGATGATTGCCTGAGCCTGAGAGGCAGAAGTTGCAGTGAACCAAGATCATGCCACTGCACTCCAGCCTGGATGACAGAGTGAGAAACTGTCTGAAAAAAACAATAAATAAGTAAACAACTTAAAATGTTTTGCCATTTTCCTGACATTTGTGATATTAGTGGTTTCGAAAGATAAACTTAGGCATGTTAAAATTCTAAACAGTTTATCTAAGCAGACAGTGATTCATTAATCAGGCAGCACCAGACCATGAGAGGCTCAGGGCTCCACCAGGGAAACTCAAAGGGAAATGCTCAAAAGCTGTTCTCAGTAGCAGAACAAAAAAACATATGCTTGATTGGTTAAAGTGCAGAGTCCCTAGTTAGAGGTTAATTGTCAGTTTCTGACTGATGAGTTCTCTAGTTAGTGCTTAGTTGGCAGTTTCTAACTGGTTAAATTTAAGTTTCATTTTACTGTTTAAATTGAGTTGGGTTTCAATTTGTTTATGTAGGAACTCAAGGCCCTGGAACCATCTCAGCCTAATGGACTCTTTGTGTGTGTGTGCGTCAGGGGGGATTCATATTTTTTTACCAGTCATATTTATCAGTGTAGTGTATTGAATGGTGACCTCCAAAAAATATGTATGTAAGTCCTAACCCTTCAGAATGGTGAATGTTATCTTATTTGGCAAAAGGGACTTTGGCTTATAATTAAGGATCTTGAGATGAGATCATCCTGGATCTTCCAGGAGTGCCCTAAATCCAATGATAAGTATCCTTATAAGCGACATGCAGGGAGACAGACAGACCAGGAGGAGGTAATTTGACCATAGAGGCAGAGAGTGGAGTAATGTAGCCACAAGCCAAGGAATGCTGAGGCATGCTGGGGAAGCCCCCAGAAGCTGGAAGAAGCAAAGAAGGGTTATCTCCTAGTGCCTCTGGAGGGAGTGCAGCCCTACCAACAACAACTTGATCTCAGACTTCAGGCCAAAACTGCAACAGAATACATTTCTGGTATTTAAGCCACCAAGTTTGTCATAGTTTGTTACAGTAGCCACGGGAAACTAATACAGTCAGATTTTTAAAATTTCTATCATTTTGTTGTGATTTCTGCTCTTATTCTGAATAATCATTTCCATGCCTAATTGTGTATTCATAGTCATATGTTATTTTTCTTAAAGAAGGCCTTCCAAGTTTCACAAGCTTCAGACTCCATATAACCTGGAATTGTGTGTTCTTAATATTTCAGTTAGGAATTTAGTCTTACAACACCAAAGTGAAAGTCAATATCGTATTACCTTATTTGTTTAAAGGTAGAGGAAAAGCAACCACAGTCATATTTTGGGAATCTCTTCCCCTTCCTAGGATCATACAAGAATTCAAAGAGCTTACATTTAGAAAACAGAAACTCTAGACATATTTCCTTCCTGGTCACCACTGGGGTGCTCCTGATTATGGTCCCCATTTAAAATCAGAAAAGTCAGGTGACTTTATTGTCACTTCATTTTCAGCCAAGCAAATAAGTAGGAATGTTTTGACTCAGTCTCCAAGGCCACTGCTCTTAGCTTTCTTCTGCTGCTTCCACACTTGACTGCTTCAGAAATCTCATCACTTGTCTTACAGGCTGTGTGGTAGCAGAGCACAGGCCTCCACCATTTTTAGAAAGGCCTCCACAGTGGCTCACGTCTATAATCCCAGCACTTTGGAAGGCTGAGGCAAGTGGATCAACTGAGGTCGGGAGTTCGAGACCAGCCTGGCCAACACGGTGAAACCCCATCTCTACCAAAAAAACCACAAAAATTAGCTGGGATTGGTGGCAGGTGCCTGTAGTCCCAGCTACTCTGGAGGCTGAGGCAGGAAAATCGCTTGAATCTGGGAGGCAGAGATTGCAATGAGCTAAGATTGTGCCATTGCACTCCAGCCTGGGTGACAAGAGCAAAATTCTGTCAAAAAAAAAGAAAAGAAAAAAAAAAAAAAGAGTCAAACTCTGTAAAATATTAACATTTGAAGTGATTTATTCTGAGCCATATATGAGTGACCATAGCCCATAACACAGTGCTCAGGAGACCCTGAGAACCTGTGCCTGTGGTTGGGCCACAACTAGGTTTTATCTATTAAAGGAGGACATAAGACATGAATTAATACATGTAAGATGTACATTGGTTTGGTCCATAACAGCAGGACAACTGGAAGTGGTGGGGCTTCCAGGTTATTATAAGAAGATTCAGAGATTTTCTGATTGGCAGTTGGTTGAAAGAGTTTATCTAAAGAGCTGGAATCAGCAGAAAGGAAATGTCTGGGCTAAGATAAGATCCTGTGGAGGCCAAGGTTCTTATTGGTTCTCATTATGGAGATAAAGCCTCTAGGTAGCAGGCGTCAGGGAGAATATATTGTAAATGTTACTTAATCAGACTTAAAAAAAAGGTGTCGGACTCTTAGTTGATTCTCTCCTGGATCAGGATAAAGACCTGGAAAAGGGAAAGGGGATTTTTTGCAGAACGTAGATTTTTCTCCGAAAGAGATAACTTTGCAGGGCCATTTCAAGATATATCAAAGAAACATATGTGTTTCTTTGGGAGCGAGGGGAATGGAAGGAAAGAAAGAAGGAAGGAAGGAAGGAGGGAGGGAGGGAGGGAAGGAAGGAAGGAAGGAGAAAGAAAGAGAGAAAGGCCTCAAAAACCAAGTGCCCTCTGAAGAGCCTTGGAGGCCTGTCTCCTCCCCCCAGGCTCAGCCACCTGTTTCTCCCTCCACTTCTACCACCAGCCCCTCCCACTCAGTGGGCTGCTCCCCTCAAACAGAAGCCTTGCTGGGAGCTGTTCACTGATGCCCCGAAATCTCCATCTTCAGTTATAAAGCACAAGGAACCCTGAAGTCCTCAACCCCAAAGAGGAAGGCTGGACTACTCTCTTAGAATGGGGTTAGTCCTTGTCATCTCTTACAAAGCAAGCAAAACACCAAAGCAAAACATGAACACAAAAATGAAAATCTCAATCGCTTTGCTTGCCACATTATTATTACTCTTTTAGTGGCTAACACTGAGTTTCCTGGGTTAAATAGCTGCTATGCGATAAGAACTAAGCTGCTTAAGTGTTTCCCTTAAGTGTTTCCCTGCTCTGTATCTGAGAGCAGGGGCCTGGGCCAGCCCCTTGGGAACCTTAACAAGGGCTCCAGCCCTGTTGTCATCTAATCTTTAACCTTTAAGAGGAGAAGACTACTCCCCCTTCCTTTTCGGGACAAATCTTCCCTTCCTGAATGATGGAAAACGTTGCAGCTGCTACCTCTCACAGATTCTTCCACCATCCAGGGCTTAGTCTGAAAGGACACAGGGAAAGAAATGACATTTGCCAGCCACATTGGCTAACTTGGGACACGTCATCTTCCACTGGCTATTGCCTGGTGTTTTGAGGAAAAACATTCATCAAAGGAAAAATACACACACGTGCATGACTGGAGTAGTGGATGGCAAGCTCTCTGCCTCACTAAAATATCTCTCCTTTCGAATCGCTTGAACTCGGGAGGCGGAGGTTGCGGTGAACCGAGATTGCACCACTGCACACCAGCCTGGGCAGCAAGAACAGAACTCAGTCTCAAAAAAAAAAAAAAAAAAAAAAATTCCTCCTTTCCTGAGGAGACAGAAGCAGTACCTGAGGGAAGCCATAAGTTTCAGGAAGCTTGTGGAAGTCACAAGTCAATTCCTTTTGCTCGTTTTAAAAAAATGGTCTCTTGCTAATTCTATTGGCATTTCTGCTATTTCACATAGGTGAAAAAACAAAAAGCCAGCACGGTGCGGTGGCTCACACCTGTAATGCCAGCACTCTGGAAGGTGGAGGCAGGAGGATCCCTTGAGCCCAGGAGGTCAAGGCCGTAGGCAGCTGCGATGGCACCACTCCACTCCAGCCTGAGTGACTGACAAAGCAAAATCCTGTCTCGGAAAAAAAAAAAAAATCCCTTTCAAAATATCTCTGTGAGTCCTTTCACCTCTTCACAGCCATTTCTGCAGCTTTGCTTCAGACCTCTGGGGCCTCAGCCCACACGGCCTCTGCTATTTCTAAATAAATTCCACATCTCCTCGCTCCCTGCTGTAATCCACATTCCAGGTGATCCCCAGAAGGCCTTATTCCCACACCTCCACTTTCAAAAAGGCTGTCACTGCTCAGGTGGAGGACAAAGGGCTTACGATTAGGCATCTAACACATTAAACAAAAATTTAATCGTGAGGCCACTAGGCTGAGATAGCTCTCCCACATTGGGTTCCTACAGAATCAGAGCAAATCCCAATGCAAATGGGAAAACAAAATTTAAGATCAACCCATCAGAAACCACCCACTAACCTCTAACTAGGGACTGGCCACTTCAGCTAGACAAATACATTTTCTTTTTTTTTTTTGAGACGGAGTTTCACTCTTGTTACCCAGGCTGGAGTGCAATGGCACGATCTCGGCTCACCGCAACCTCCGCCTCCTGGGTTCAGGCAATTCTCCTGCCTCAGCCTCCTGAGTAGCTGGGATTACAGGCACACGCCACCATGCCCAGCTGAATTTTTGTATTTTTAGTAGAGACGGGGTTTCACCATGTTGACCAGGATGGTCTCGATCTCTTGACCTCATGATCCACCCGCCTCGGCCTCCCAAAGTGCTGGGATTACAGGCTTGAGCCACCGCGCCCGGCCTTTGACAAATACATTTTCTTTGTGTTGCTCTTTTGAACACCTTACAAAGGTAGTCCTCCCCTCCCCATCCAGGGGGAGCACTGATACTTGCAGTTTGGAGCTGGCCAATGTGTTAATCACTGTCTGCTTAAATAAACTCTTTAGAAGTTTAATGTGCCTATGTTTATCTTTTAAGGACATGGTGGCCAAATGAGGTTGTGTGTTTCTAGACGAAACACACTGGATTCAAGTGAGAAGACTGTCTCTTATATTTATCCTGGACCTACTATGCCTACACCTACTCTGCACTGAGTTAATAATGATTTAGGAATGATTTAGTTATGATATTAGCAGCACAATTTTATTGCATTGCACTTTTCCTGTTACGAGCATTTGATTTGTAAAAGGTAAATATTTAAACTGCAGCATGGTATTCATAACCCCATTTTTGCATTTCTCTCCATTTCTAATATCCTCATTTTTAAAATTAATTAATTTTTATTTTTATTTATTTATTTTTTTTTGAGACAGGGTTTCTCTCTGCTGCCCAGGCTGAAGTACAGTGGCTCAATCTCAGCTTACTGCAAACTTCACCTCCCAGGTTCAAACGATTCTCATGCCTCAGCCTCCAGAGTAGCTGGGATTACAGGCACCCACCCAGCTACAAACAAACGCCCAGCTAATGTTTGTATCTTTAGTAGCGATGAGGTTTCACCATGTTGGCCAGGCTGGTCTTGAACTCCTGGCCTCAAGTGATCTGTCTGCCTCAGCCTCCCAAAGTGCTGGATTACAGGCATGAGCCAGAATATACACCTGGCCAGAATATAACATTTTGTAATTGATCGCTTACAGGTATATCTGTAGGCTAAAGTAGTAGAAATAGTATCAGAGTAAACATATCCGTAACTTTGATCAGTTTTGCTAAATTGCCCGGACGTATACAAGCTTCTCATAACTTCTAAGATACCCTGCCCAAAATGCTCAGAAGTGCACAGATTAAGGGGCCTGATTTGTAGTGGCACTTTATGCTATTTTGTCAAACCACCAAGGCTGAGAAATCCCCACTTGCCTCCCTGCTCCTCCCCAGGTCAGTGGGGAGCTGTGTAGGCCACAGCCCTCTGGTCAGGAGCCTTGGCTCAGGGATGTTCTGGCCGGATCTGAGGCAGTCCTGGCTGTGAGGGCAGCTGGCGTTAATCTCGCTTGTTCTCTCCACCGTTGGTTCTCCTTCACTTTCACTTTTGTATCACCCCTGGCAGTTTGCAAAGTGCTTGCAGAGCTCTCCTTCTTTTATTCTAGAAACAGCCCTGAAAAGGCTGGAACTGGCACTCAGAGAAGCTAACTGACTTACTCAGGCTCCCATAGGCAGTGAGCTGCAAGGCGGATTGGAATGAAGCATCCTAGCACCAAACTAAGTGCTCAGTTACTAACAACAAAGCAATGATTTGTCCAGGACAGTCATGTCTCTCCTAACAACGGGATACCGCCTGGGAAACGTGCTGCTTGGCAAAGAGCACTTACACAAGCCTACATGCTGCAGTGACCACACACCCAGGCGATAGCCTATCGCTCCCAGGCTGCAAACCTGCAACAGCGTGTGATGTGGTGGAATACTGAACTGAATGCTGAATACTGTAGGCAATTGTAACATGGTGGTATTTGTGTATCTAAACATAGAAAGGCACAGTAAGAATACCGTATTATAGGCCGGGCGTGGTGGCTCACGCCTGTAATCCCAGCACTTTGGGAGTCCGAGGTGGGCGGATCATGAGGTCAAAAGATCGAGACCATCCTGGCCATGATGAAACCCCGACTCTACTAAAAATATAAAAATTAGCTGGGTGTGGTGGCACGCGCCTGTAGTCCCAGCTACTCGGGAGGCTGAGGCGGAAGAATCGCTTGAACCCACGAGGTGGAGGTTGCAGTGAGCCAAGATTGCGCCACTGCACTCCAGCCTGGTGACAGAGCAAGACTCCGTCAAAAAAAAAAAATATATATATATGGTATTATAATCTTATGGGACTAGCATTGTATATGCGGTCTGTCAACCAAAATGTAGTTATACGGCGCAGGACTGCACTTAGGATGCGCCAATCACAGCTCTCAGCACTAACTCCTTTCATCTTCATATCAACCCCAAAAGGTAAGTTCTTAGGTTATCGTGGGTTCCCCGGAAAAGACCTGGAGCAAAGATTCAAGTGCAAGTTGCTCCTCTGGAAGGCAGTCTTAGAAAGCAGCCTAGAGAGTGGGGAATTGGGTGAGGGAAGGGAGAGCTGACAGATGGAGCCAGTTAGCCCCACAGTCATCAGAGGCTACCTCTGCTGAGGAAACCCTAAAACTGTAGAACGCACGCTCAGATTTACTCACCAGCGGGGCTGGAGAGCCAGTGCTCTTACACACCAGTCCCATCCAGCCTTGTTTGTGGGGAGGCACTGTGGAGTTAGGTGGTGTAGTGAGGGCAGTTGGACAGCCGGCTTTCACACCCAGGAGAGCTTTGAACCCAGAAGTTGGGCAGAAGTGTGCAGAAGCAATAGGCTGTGATATATCAGGCTACAAACCTGTACAGCATGTGATGTGGTAGAATACTGAACTGGACACTGAAAGCTGATTAAGGCACCAGATGCAGGTGGTTGCTGATTATGTCCACTACAGTGTTACTATAAGACCTGTTAATATATTTAGAAATGAAGAAACAGAGACTAGACTGGTTATGCCTCTTGCCCAGTGTCACACACATAAGTGGCAGAGCTGATTTAAGCAGTCGCATCCAGAGCCCGTGCTCCTGGCCGCCAGGCTGTACCACCCTGGCCCTCACATCTTGGCCCTGCCTCTTCTTTTGCCCCAGGCATCCCATGTGATTTTTGTTTCCCACCGTGAAGCTCCTCCCTGAGCCCACTCCTGTGGACTCGAGTGCACCAAACTCCACATGGTCCTCAGTCTATCGGCACCCCCTCTTCCCACTACACAATTCCACTAAACCATTTTGCATGCATCAGAATCTCCTGTGGGGTGGAGGTGGGGTTGCTGCTAAATTAGACTGCTAGGTCCCTGTCAAAGTGTCTGTCTCACAAAACACAACACACCGGTTACCAGCCCCCAGGGAGAACTCCAAACAGTTATGTCCATTCACCTTGGCGTTAAGAGTCACCAAGGAAAACAGTGCAGTCAAGCACCAAATGGGGCGAGGCTTTGCTTAGGTAGAGAAAACACAGAACAAGACCAGCTCCAATAGGGCGGTCAGCATAGACAGGACAATTTACCTATGCGCACTCCTCTTGCACCCAGAGGAAGAACCCAACACTTCCCTCTGGAGTCTGAAATACTGAAAGCTGGGGGGCGTCTGAGGGTCTTTGACACACACCCGTTGAGTCTGAAAGCTCTCCCCACACAATGCATGAGGTGATAGGCACAGCACAGGCTGTGTGGCTCTTTCTCTCGGTAAGGAAGTACCCAAGACCCCTTCTCATGCAGCCCCGGGTGGGTGGAAAGACCCTGCTGCTGAGACTGCCTTTTCCCCTTTCCCAACAGTTTATCTTTCCTTTCTCTTTCTTTCTTTTCTTTTCTTTTTTTTTTTTTTAATTTTCTTAGAGATTGAGTCACGCTATGTTGTCTAGGATGGTCTCGAACTCCTGGGCTCAAGCAGTCCTCCTGCCTCAGCCTCCTGAGTAGCAGGGATTAGAGGGGTGTAATCCCTGAGCCAGTTAACAGTTTCTTATTCCATATGTCTAGTGAGAGGCAGAGAATCTGCATTTCTACAGGTCCCCAAGTGGTGCTGTGCAGGTGTTGGGGGGAGGTCCCATTGCCCCCAACTAAGGAGCATGACTGACAGACGTCTGACTCACACCAAGGTGTGGGGATCTCAGAAGCAGAGAGCCCTGGAGATGAAAGGACAGAGTCCTGGATTCAGATCTGGTTTTACAATAAAGACCTCAATGCAGAGAGTCACGTCTGAAATTCTGAGCTTCCTCTGCTGCCTGCTGGGACCTGCTCTGGACGGGAGAAGGGAGGAAAAGGACTAACCAGGGGAGCTGATGAAGTCACTCATGAGGTGAGCACAACTCAGCCCTGCACACATTCCCACCTCCAGCCTGTGGGATGCTGCTGTGGTCTCAGCCAGGGCAAGGCTCACATTCCCTGGCCTTTAAGGGTACCCATAAGAAAGAGGGTGGGAGGACAAGAATGGGAGGCTTTCAGGAAAGCCGAGGTGAAACAGGCAATGTTTGGCCATTGTATTTATTGACATTTTTCCTATGTTTACATGATCTTCAAACAAAGAGCCAATTCATTTAGCTGAGTTTTTTTTTAAGGCAGTTAAAACAGCTAAACATTACTCAGTGCTGCATGAGCTAAACAGCCAGTTGACTAAATTTTCTCACTTTTTCATAAATCTTGATATTCAACATATCCATTACAATGCAAAGATATTCATGGGCACCCACTCTGTGGCAGGCACAGATGTCAGGTGCTGAAGGAGCAGTCAGCAGTGAACCAAAGTCCCTGCCCATCCTGACCAATCTAAAAACCCAGTGTGTGCATGTGTTTGTGTGTGTATGTGCATGTGTTTGCGTGTGTGTATGTGCCTGTGTGTGTGTGTGTGCATGTATATGTGTGTGTGGATGTGCCTATGTGTGTGTGTGTGCATGTGCCTGTGTGTGTGTGCATGTATATGTGTGTGTGTGGATGTGCCTGTGTGTGTGTGTGCGTGTGCCTGTGTGTGTGTGTGTGGATGTGTCTCTGTATGTGTGTGTGTGCATGGGTGTGTGTGGATGTGCATGGGTGTGTGTGCATGTGTATCTGTGTGGGTGTAGATGTGCATGCACACACTCTTTGTTATCCTGCAATGCACAACCTTCACCCATTTCCCCACTATCCCAATTCCCTTTACATCCTTGAACCTGTTTGCCTGATTGGACTCCTGAACACAAGAACCACGTGCATTTTGTGTGCAACATAACAATGCTGCCCAAAACGTCATCTTAAGGTGTTTTCTGGGCTTAAGTGGGACCTTGAATTACCCTATCCTGTTGCAAACATCTCTACCACTGCTGATCAAGAGGTTGAAAATTAAAAAGTCAACCTGGGATTCCTTAAACAACTGCATTTTTATAGACGGGGGGGGGGGTGGTGGGAATGGGGAGAACTACCCAATGGGAAACTGGTTTAGCAGGATTTGGATTTAATTTTCATTGGACGACAGCGCCCTCTCTTGGTTCCTTTAAGGAAAACAGGCAGCATTTTCATTGAGAACAAGGTTCCAGTGGGAAAACACCAACAGTTTCTTTTCAGGGAGTTTCCAGGGTGCCCTTTTTTTTTTTTTTTTTTTTTTTTTTTTTTTTTTTTTTTTTTTTTTTTTTTTTTTTTTTTTTTTTTTTTTTTTTTTTTTTTTTTTTTTGAGACAGTTTCGCTCATGTTGTCCAGGCTGGTGTACAGTACAAGTGGCACGATCTTGGCTCACCACAACCTCCGCCTCCCAGGTTCAAGCAATTCTCCCACCTCAGCCACCAGGGTAGCTGGGATTACAGGCATGTGCCACCACGTCCTATTAATTTTGTATTTTTAGTAGAGATGGGATTTCTCCCTGTTGGTCAGGCTGGTCTCAAACTCCCGACCTCAGGAGATCCACCCTCCTTGGTCTCCCAAGGTGCTAGGATTACAGGTGTGAGCCCCCGCGCCCAGCCTCGGGGTGCCTTCTTATTTATCCCAACACCTGTGGCAGCCACTTTATCACTCAGAGCCTGCCGCCCGGCCTTCCCAACCCTGTGACTCTCAGCCTGCTCAGAACTCCCATCAGCCCAGGGCGTTCCCTCCCCACCTTCCCATCCAGGACTGCCTCCTGATACTTCTCCCCTCCACCCATGTGATACCTAGCTTCCTACTGAAACCCACCTGACCCCACCTTCTGAAGACTTTGGTCCAAGGCCTTGAGCTTCTGTGAGGTCACTGAAAAAACTAATCTGTACAGGACGAATGGAAATAAATCAGACCAAACGGCCTTTCCCCCAACCCCATAATTCTTCAAAGACATTGTAGCAGGCCAGGCTTCCATTTGCAACCCCAACAGTTCATTTTCACTGACCTTTGGCCATAATTCTGCTGAATGTATCAGTTAAGAGTTAAAGAGCTGGTGAAACTGGTGCCTGAGTGTAATGACTGGAATGCCCACATGAAGCCATTAAGACCCCGCCTGGGTTTTCTCAGACACTAAAGTCTCGTCAAATAATAAAAGCATTCTGACACACACACCTCATACCAGGGCCCACTTAAGATCAACTTTCCAGGACTCTAGAGAAGGCTTTCCAGACCCCAGACCCTAGATAAAGATTAGAGAGAGACTGAATTAAACACCTCTGCTTGTAGGTGCACTCCCACATACAGCACAGAGCTTAAATGTATATAAGCCCTAGAAAAAAACTTGGAATGCTGAGTTGGTCTGGTGAGTGACTCCGACCTTCTGCCTGTAACTGGTTGCAGAAATAAACTCCTTTCTTTCCCAGGCTGTCTGAATCTTGTTATTGGACCGTGAGAACAGGTAGCCAGACCTCATTCTGTCTGGAAGCAACATTAATCCATAACTTCTTAAGACGACCACCCAGCCTTTGCTTTCTGGCCAGAGACTCTGAGTAAGAAAGGGATTGGGGGCCACAATGAAGGGAAGATGGTATCACACATCTCAGGCCAGAGGAAGAAACACTTGTAAAAGGTTTTCTCACGTTAAAACCAGTAGGTAGCTATGACTCTAGAGTGATGGGGCCTGAACACTTTCAGGAAAACATCATCATGGATCAGAGACTTGTCTTTCATCAAACTTTTGTGGTGCCATTTTTGGAGGGTTCACAGAGCTCTTTGATGCATCATGATGACATTATAGCATGCCTTCAGGAATTATATAAAAGCTAGACTTACCAAATTCCTTCTCTGAGTCATAGCTCAGCTAAACTCCAGATGAAATGACTGAGTATCTTGCCTGAATTAGAGGATGAAGCTTTGGGCTGGGTGTGCTGGCTCACGCCTGTAATCCCAGCACTTTGGGAAGTCAAGGCAGGTGGATCACCTGAGGTTAGGAGCTCCAGACCAGCCTGGCCAACATGGCAAAACCCCGTCTCTACTAAAAATACAAAAATTAGCCAGGCTTGGTGGCATATGCCTATAATCCCAGCTACTCAGAAGGCAGAGGCAGGAGAATCACTTGAACCTGGGAGGTGGAGGTTGCAATGAGCCAAGATCACACCATTGCACTCCAGCCTGGGTAACAGAGCAAGATTCTGTCTCAAAAAAAATAATAATAATAATAATAATAATAAATAAATAAACTGACATTTTGAAAGAGTAAAGACTTATTTATAAAAATTTCCTTTTAACCTCAAGGTTCCTGAGGCCCTGCCCAGCTAAAGATTAACTTCTGACCATCAACAGAGGATGCTGGTGCAGATGGCTCTTTGCTGGGGCAGGACACAAGCCCCAGCCCTACTAAACACTGCAGAGACTCTGCTCCAGGCTACCTCCTGTGAGAATCCGCTTCACTCCACAGATGAACCCAGTGTCTTCATTGAGGTCCGTGAATGGACATCGTTTCCAGGATTTTTTGTGATCCAGGAAACCCAAACTCTCATCAAAAATGAATAAGTAAAAGAAGGGATGGGTAAGAAAATTCTAAAATCTTCTTTTTGAGTCATTAACATTCACTTGAAATTTGGCTCCACTGTTTCCTACTTCCCTAGCAAATTCCAACCTGAGTAGCATAGGTGATGGCACTAAGCCCTAGGATGGAAAAAGCGCAGTTGAGCTCTATATTAGTCCGTTCTCTCGCTGCTAATAAAGACATACACCTGATACTGAGTAATTTATAAACAGACTTAATTGACTCACAGTTCAGCAGGGCTGGGAGGCCTCAGGAATCAATGGTGGAAGGGGCAGGGGAAGCAAGTCAACTTCTTCACAAGGCTGCAGGAAGCAGCACTGAGCAAAGGGGGGAAAGCCCTTTATGAAACCATCAGATCTCTTGAGAACTCTCTATCAGGAGGACAGCATGGAGATAACGACCTCCATGATTCAACTACCTCCCACCGTCTCCCTCCCATGACACATGGGGATTATGAGCACTACAATTCAAGATGAGATTTGGGTGGGGATACAGCCAAATTATATCAAGCTTGGTTCTGAATTGTGGTGAGTGTTGAGCCTGCTTAATAATCTCCCATTTTTGTCTACAGCTTTTCTGATTCTCCAAAGGCCTCGCCAATGTTTTCTCATTGGATATTAGCAAGTTCCCCAGACAGGAAGTGGATTTAATATTATTATTCTTCCCCATTCACAGTTGAGGGGAGGAAGAATCAGAGAGGTTAAAGGCTCTACTCAAAATTGGTACACTGATGTGACAATAGAGGCGTTTCTTTTTCTTCCATTAAACAGTGCTGTCATTCTCAGTTTACAGATTAAGGCCAATCAGGGCAAAGCAATTTGTTTAAGAGTACTGAGTCAGAGTTCCATCTTCACTCCAGTAATTTTAGATGCCACCTTTATTATTCACTACATTTTCATATGCATTTGGTTCTATTTCCGAACTTTCTATTCCATTTCATTAGTTTGTCTATCTATGTGCTATACCTTACTGTTTTAATTATAGAAGCTCTATTAGATGTCTCAATGTCTAGAAGTCTCCACCACCACTATCTTTATTATTTTTTCTTTTAGCGTTCTCTAGCTATTCTTGCACATTTATTTTTCCACATAAAATTTAGTATCAAATTGCCAAGCTCTAAAACAAAAACCTGGCCAGGCACAGTGGCTCATGCCTGTAATCCCAGCATGTTGTTAGGCTGAGGTAGGCAGATCCCTGAGGTCAGGAGTTTGAGACCAGCCTGACCAACATGGAGAAATTCCATCTCTACTAAAAATACAAAATTAGCTGGGCGTAGTGGCACATGCCTGTAATTCCTGCTGAGGCACTTGAACTCGGGAGGCGGAGGTTGCAATGACCCAAGATCATACCACTGCACTCCAGCCTGGGCAACAAGAGCAAAACTTTGTCTCAAAGAAAAACAAAAATGAAAACCTAAAAGCCTTTTGGTATTTTTATTGGGATTCAGATAACTTCATATTTTTACTTATAGAGAAGTGTGCACGCCCTGAATACTTGAGCCATGTCTCAGTTAATTTAGAGAGTTTATTTTGCCAAGTTTGAGGATGCACATCTGTGACACAGCCTCAGGAAGTCCTGATGATATGTGCCCAAGGTGGCAAGGTGGTTGGGGAACAGCTTTGTTTTATTCATTTTAGGGAGACATGAGACATCAATCAATATATATAAGATATACATTGATTCCACCCAGAAAGGTTGGACAACTCGAGTAGGGAGGGGAGAGACAAGCTGTTGCATTCTTTTGAGTTTCTGATTAGTCTTTCCAAAGGAGGCAATCAGATATGCATTTATCTCAGTGAGCAGAGGGACGACTTTGAATAGAATGGCAGGCAGGTTTGCCCTAAGCAGTTTCCAGCCTGATTTTTTTCCTTCAGCTTAGGGATTTGGGGGGGTCCCAAGATTTATTTTCCTTTCACATTTCCCCCACTTTCTTTTAAAAAATCTTTTGAACACCACATGCTTTCACTTTAAGTGGGAGCTAAACAATGAGAACACGTGGACACGGAGGGGAACAGCACACACCTGGGGACTGTCGCAGGAGAACGGTGAAGGAGGACAGTATCAGAGAAAATAATTAATGCATGCTGAGCTTAATACCTAGGTGATGGGTTGATAGGTGCAGTAAACCACCGTGTACATGTTTACCTATGTGTCAAACCTGCATATCTTGCGCGTGTACCCCGGAACATATAAATAAATAAATAAATAAATAAATAAATAAATTAAATAAAATCTTTTGGAGAAAGCATTTTAGAAGAAAATGAGTCTCTGGTCTCAAGGTTTCATCTGATCTCTCATGGCTAGGATGGTTTTTTCCTAGACAGGTACATCACAAGTTATTAGGAAAGCTCATTTTTAGCAGGTTGATTAGTCTCATGTCCTGTGAAAAAAAAATGGGAGGCTGGCCAGGCACAGTGGCTCACGCCTGTAATCCCAGCACTTTGGGAGGTCAAGGCAGGCAGATCACCTGAGGTCAGGAGTTCAAGATCAGCCTGGCCAACATGATAAAACCCCATCTCTACTAAAAATAAAAAAATTAGCCAAGAACTGTGGAGGGCCCCTGTAATCCCAGCTACTCAGGAGGCTGAGGCAGAATCACTTGAACCCAGGAGGTGGAGGTTGCAATGAGCTGAGATCAGAGCACTGCATTCCAGCCTGAGCAA